>NW_004524601.1:18240259-18253707 GCF_000260255.1 Octodon degus
CGCTATTTTACAAAATGCATCTTATAGTTAGTTTTACGAGACAAGGTGCCTTTGACATAATGACTAAAAGAGAAAGGAAGAGAAAGGGACCCAAATTGCATTTAGAAAGTTTTTTCTTGAGTACTCCTTCCCTTGGAGGATCTCTGAAAGTTTTGACAACCAGCGATGAGCAGGCATTAGCCGTATGGCTATAATAGCTGTGTGTTTTATTAGACTAAGATCATTTAAGTTTGATGTAATTTATCTGACACCAAGTAGAAATGCAAATCACATAGGTTGTAAATGACCTGAAAAGTGACATTTGGATTGTTTTAAAAGTTCTTTTGATAGTTTCATAAATCTAAGGTCTTCATACTGTCTACCTTGGCTTTGTCATAATCCAGCACTCCTCATAACTTGTCCTTTGCTAAACACTGCATTTTCCAGGATAACCTCAGTGTTCTACGACTCCACTCAGGAGCAGAAGCCTACTTTATCAGGATCACATTCTGCTGATTATTCAGAACTACATCTTATTAATGTAAACGTATTTCTAAAGTTAAATAAACTTGGGCTGGTCAAGTAGCTCAGCGGATTAAAGCAACTACAAGCAGGCTCAGGGGCCAGGGGTTCAATCCCTGGGCCTGCGGTGCCAGCCCAGCCCCTGGGGCACCCTGAGAAAGCAATTGAGACTGGGTGTGGAGGCGCATGCCTGTAATCCCAGCTCCTGGGAGGCTGTAAACAGGCAGATCACTAGAGTCCAATCTAGTAGTGAGACCCTGAACAATTTGTAGACTCTCTCCTAATTAAAAAAAAAAGTTAAATAAACTTAATTTTTACTGAATCTTGACAGTACTTGAATTTTGTAGCTCTTTTGAAATGTATTATTATTATTATTATTATTATTATTATTATTATTGTATTAGGGATTGAACTCAGGACTATTTGTCAGGCGGGTGCTTAAGTACTATCTCTCCAGCCCCTGAAATAGAATTTTTAAGGATTTGATTTTATGCCATATTTTCATTTATTAAGGGACAATTTGTGGGTAAAAGCATCTACTTTATACTACACATGTTCTTAAGCAACTTGAGAAATAAAATGTACGAAATGAGGCTGGGCAAAAGAAACTCATCTTTTTTTTCTTCTTCTTCTGTTAACAATTTCAGTAAATAACTTTATTTCACTTAATGTCCACTTCAGTAGTCAGATCCCAGAAGGAAATGCTATTTTAATAGCATGTTGAGCTGGAAAGGCTTGTATTTCTATGTAAATTTAGACAATTAGTTTTGTAAAGTACTACTGCACGATAAAGCTTCCATCAAGGACTCAGTCTTAAGCCAAAGTCCCGGAATCACAGCTTTGTTGCAACCTTCAACATACCTTTTGTATCATTTGACTCCATGAAGCCCCCGATATCACTTTACGAAGCTGCAGAAATAAGACACCCAAGAGATCACTGCTCGTACGCTTCTCCGCCCTGTATATTCTCTACACAGGCTGGCGTCTTCAGGTTGGCTTGTTTAAGAGAGTTACTGGTCTAATAATTCATACCTTTCCAGAAACTTGAGATTTTCAGTTCCTGGGCCGGGTGTCTCTCGGGCCGAAGGGCAAGGTTCGGGGTCAGGATCACCTCCTGGGACGTCGAGATGGTCCAGCTGGTCCGCGATGAACCTGCGCGGGGAGATCCCGGCCGCGCGGGCCGCCTGGATGCCCTCGAAGGCCGCGCCCTGCGCCTGCTCCGCGCTCCTGCAGGGCCTGCGCAGCCCGTCCTGGGTCTCCGCCTGTCTCCAGGCGGCGGGTCATGATCTGCTTCGCCTGTTGGGAAACCTACGGCGGCCGCTGGTGCTTCCCGATCCACTGCCCGCCTGGGAGGCCACCGTGGCCGAGGACCGCGGTGAGGAGCCTGGTCCCAACCCCCCAGCACAAAACCCGGCGCAATCCCACCGATAGCAGACGCCGAGAAGCACATCTTGGAGAAACAGACCTTACAGAAAGACTTCGCAATCTAGTAAATGGGAAGGATTCCGCTTACTCTTCTGCTAAAGGAGGCCTCACCACAAACCCAGTAAAATTTCATTTTGTGCGATTTTACCAGGAAAAATAAATATGCTTCAGAGCTTAAATAAGGTCATCTTTTCATAGACATATAGGAAAAAGTAATGTTTCTGTACAAATCCACAGGAAGATTGTTATTAAAATTATGCTAATCAGGAAGGCCTATTATCTCAGATGTCATTCCCCCTCCTGCTTACCACGCCCTCCCCTCACAGGCATACACGAGCTTAACAGAGGGGTAGAACCGTGACTGTGAATGCTGTGATGAATGAGTGATCGTGACCACATCTGGCGCTTATGCAAGGCAGCGTTCTCAGAGAAAGATCTCCAAGGAAGGAATTCTTGTGGCGGGTTAAGTAAACGAACATTTATTAAAAAAATTTTATACATACATGTTATGAATTCTTGGTAAGGTGCTATTTGCTTGTTTTATAGAAATTAAAGCCCAGAGATGGCCCGAGCAAGCCCACAGCAGTGTTTAATAAAGCCCAGACTCAAGTCTACATGGTGCTGTCACTTGTTCTTCAGCCCCACTCAAAGCAGAAAAAGAAGGAACTCAGTGGATCTAAAAGTCATGCCTCTTTGCATGGCTGTTCCTTTTCTTATGGCGTTGCTCCAGATGTGATATGATGTAGTCTCTAGGGATTGCTGAAGGGCATTTTCAAAATGGATAAGCCAGCAGGAATATGAATCAGAGTCAAACGCGACACGAACCTGGAGGCTCTGGTACTAATAGGGGTGTCCAGCCTATGGCCTCTAGATTGGACACACCTAGCTGGCCTGGGTCACACTAAATGAAGAGACGTTGTCTTGGACCACATATAAAATATGTAATACAGTCTGTATATATAAGTAATAGAACCTCTTTTTTAAATACTTTTTACTATAATAGGATATCTAATCTGTAGACCACAGGTTAGGCATGCCTGATAATTCAATTGGCCTGAGAGCCAATTATCAGAATAGATAAGTGTTCAAATTTTTAAAAAAAATATTATAGTAAAAGACATATTACCATTAATCTTCCTCAGAATATAGCCTCTCACTTTAAGCACATTTATCCCCTCGTTCTTGCCACTTTCTGCAGCAGTTCTCAAAGTGCAGTTTTGTACCTTTGCTAGTTTTGTAATTCAAACACAGTGAATGCTGCTGCCAACTGCCACCCAGGGGAACAGCAGCTCACAAAGCAGTACACTCTGCCTGCGCCTGCCTCATTTCCTGGATCTGGCATTGCGCAACTTTGGGCTCTTCCCTAAAGTCAAAGGGACCTGGAAAGATACACATTTTGAACTGATTCAGGGCATCAGGACAGCCGTAACAGCACAAACAAAGACACCGTGGAAAGAGCACGTTTAGAACTGTTTCCAAAAGTGGCAAGGATGGTGGGATAAGTGGGTCTGAATTAAGGAGTAGTCCAAAGAGTATCCACGGCAATGTATCTTTCGCTGTAATCAATTTTTGAATCTTAAACCTTTACCGTGTTTTCCAGTCATACCTCAAAGACATTATAACAGAAATGTGATATCACTCTTTATTTCTTAGAGGAAAAATGCCTGTATGTGTTGTGTTAAATACACTCGACTGCTTCTTGTTCAAAGGGGCCACCTGCCCTTGTGCCAGTTGGGCACAACTCTATTCTCTGACAATGATGAGAATAGGCAGCCTCTGGGATGAGGGACGAAAGCTTAACAGGGGGCAGAGAAAGAAAAGCAGGCAGCCCACTTGGGTGAGCTCCTGTTTCCCCCGAGTGCCCCAGCATTTGGAGGTAGATGCGGAGGCCATTTTTTGCTATATATGGAAATGCTGGTGAGGAGTTCATTTCTAGATTCTGGGGCCTAATTTTAGCAGTTGAGAAGATAAAATGATACATTATTTACAAATGCATTAGATAATTGACAGTCTTACAAATTTGAACATAGAAAATGACTACTCTGTCAAAGATTCCACACCCACCTTCCCATTTAGAAGGCAAACCAAATGGAACTCAGTGCTAGGATATGAACTGAATATTTCATATATTTTCACCATGAAATTAACTGTGAAATTCTTTCATTTTATTTCCTACAATTTAGTTTTCTACTGGTCTGTTCACTTACTAATTTTTTCATGTAAAAGTTCAGAGCTGTTTTTCTTCCCCTAAACAAATCCTTCTTCTGATTCAAGGTCTTGTCTTTTACTTTATACAGTGCAAAGGGCATAGAGTCAATGTCCAGGTAGGGTAAATAAGACCTAACATGCACTTAGCCATTCATAACATGCCAAGTATTTGCCACCTTCTGTGTACTTCTCTCAGGACTGTATATGTGTGCTTAGTTTTAATTCTCACAGCCAATGTGAAACCTCAGGACTGTATTCCTTTGCTTTTTGCACATAAATGAACTAGGTTGCACAGATCCTGAGCTGTGCTCCCAGACAGCCCTTCACTTACTAAGCTTCTCTATGGTCCCATTCGCTCATCTGGAAAGCAGAGTAGGTGGGCATACAGAGTCAGCAGAATAGCTTCAAAGAGTTTGCATCCTTCCTGGCAGTGAATGAATGCACAAAAATGAGACAAGAATCCAAAAGGCAAGGTGGAGCTCAGAGCCAGAGCCAGTCCTTCTTCACTCCCAGCAGAAGCCTGAGAGTGAAAGAGACTTCCGGGGGAGCACAAAGGGAGACCACTGGGAAGGCAGAGGCAGGGGCAGGGGAGGCTGCCTTGACACAAGGGATGAGAAAGAGGCAGGAGAGTGAGAAAGGAGCTTGAGAAGCTGGAGTGAAGCAAGCACGGGATGGGAGAGAACCCAAGGAGCTCACAGGAAGACCACAACAACTTTCCATATTTTAAGGGCTAAATTCAGATGACTGGGTGTGGAGTGAGGTCACTGCTGACCTTTTGAGAGACCCTTCTCCAGGAAGGGCAGGGGACAGTCGCAGGTTCAGAGGGCAGGACGGCAGGAGGTGGAGGAAGACGAGGGTCACTGCCTGAGCTTCTAGCACAGAGTGACAGTGGCCACCAGAGCACACAGAGCTGAGAGCAAAGCTCTCAGGGAGGGACACCTACGTGTGGGCTTTGACCAATATTTAAGGATCAGAAGAAAGAAAAATAAAGAAAAGAGAAAGAAGTATGCTTATGGTCCTTCTAAAACCATTTATGTTTTACTAATTTCTTCAATGTTGTTACCCAAGGGAAAAAAATGATGACCATCTGATAAACTGTCAACAAATGATGGTTGCTAAGCAACCACTATAAAGCAGATACCATTGTAAGTGCTACAAATACAAAAGGGAAGTCCTGGTTTTTGGAGAGTTTTCACTGGAGAACTTACCTAAAAGAAGCAATAGACATGCAAATGAAAGGATAGAAAATATGACCCATGCTAAGAAGTAGAATGAGGGAGAGCGAAGTGGGGCAAGGAGAGGGATGGGGGATGAACATGGGAGGTGGAGAGTGCATTTTGATGAGGTGTTTGAGCAGAAAAGAGAGAACAGTGAGGAAGTGAACTTTATGCATACGGGGCCAGCAAGAGCCTCAGAGGTAAGAGCAGGAAGTGCAGCGGGCTCCAAGTGCGGGGATTTGGGCAGATTCAAATCACAGTGAAAAGGCTGGGATGGCTGGAGTGGAGAGAGAGAATGGGAAAGAGGAACCCCGCAACTAATGCAGGAAAGCTACTGAAGCTGCAGCCAGCTCTGTAGCCAAGCCAGCTCCAGGAGTGGTCTACATTTAAGCTGCTACTTGTTTCTTTTTATTAGGAACTTTGAATTGTCAGTGGAAGTTTTTATAGTTTGGAATATTAGGCCATTTGGGGGAACCTGATGAATCAGGTTTTCTGGGGAGAAAAAGTGGGCTCTTTTCTAAAAAAAAAAAGAACATATTTATACCAGGAAAAGAAGTCACACACACACACAAAAAAAAGAAGTCACACAAAACTTCATAGGGTTTGTGGGGCTCCAGAACCCTTTCCACAGACCCTGGTTTACAGTTCTTGGTATGAAAAATGAAGTACTTTCTAAAACAGTTCTCCATTGTTGTTATGATTCTGAATAATTGAAGGCCCTTTATATGTTTCTCTCCAGCTCCTTTCTCTGTGCACTCTTCTATTAAGTTTATGGCAAAACTGCGGGGTATTTTTTGGGTATGCTTTCTCTACTCCATTCCTCCATACAGCTCACACCCACTTCAGTCAGGCTTCAGCCCACACCTGCACTAATGCCACTCTTGTCACTCTCCCAGGGTGCGCATTGCTGAACCCCAACGTCATATCTCAGTCTGCACAGAGGGACTCTCGGTGGCGTCTGAGGTGAACAATATTCCCTCCTTCTGAAGGAAAGCTCTTCTCTTGGTGCCATCACCATCTCGCTGGCCTTCATCTCAGTGTGCCCTTAATTAATCCTTCCTCCTCTCTTTGCTTTACAAATTTGAAGTATTTTCTGCCGCTCTTTTCCGGCCATACTGACCTCAAAATCTTGGATAGAATCCAGGCAGTCATGTTCCATGGCCTGAGGAAGTCATTGAGGTTTTTGAACCATAGAAGTTATAGTCCTTACTTACCTCAGAGTTTATTATGATAACCTCTGTGAAACCAACTGGCACATAATAAACACTGAAATGTTTACTGACCCGATTGCCAAAGACAGAACCACAATTTTTATTTTTTTCCTCAGTGACTAATCTTGGCTGACTTGGTCTTACACTGAGGACAGCCAGCTGCATGGTAGGTAGAGAGGACAGAAGGCAAAGCACTCACCCGTGGTGGGGGTGGGGTGGAAGGGTCGGGCCAGCAGATGCAACCACAAAGCGCAGGTGTGGTATGTGTCCTGCTGCAACAAGTGCCACAGAGTAGCTCTGCTTTGATTGTAAACTTGGGGAAAGTAAAACTTCAAGCAAGAAGTAGTGGTGGTAACTAAGTAGACTTCTAACATAGGAGAGTGCTTGGCATTAGGCAGAAGGTATGAAATGCTCAGGATCGGAAAGGAAGTATACAGTTTTAAGGTTATGTGGGAGAAGGGCCGGCCAGATAGCTCAGTGGATTTAAGTGCCTGCTTAGGCAGGCGCAAGCGCAAGGGGCTCCATCCCTGGCCTGCTGTGCCCGAAGGGGTACGTTGAGACAGCGATGAGACTGGGTGTGCACGCCTGTAATCCAAGCTCTTGGGAGGCTGTAAACAGGCGGATCACTATGAGTTCGATCTATGTAGTGAGGCCCTGTAGACCCTGTACTAAAATCATCATCATCATCATCATCATCATCATCATCATCATCATCATCATAATTAAAATTACTTGTGAAGTCTGATTTGCATATATTTTTATTTTCTTATCTACAAGCAATCATGGCAAGTAAATTACTATATTTTGGAACCTCCTAAATTTAGTCATTGAAATTATTTTGTGTATTTCATTTTCATATTTAGTATAATCAACATTTGCAAAATGTCTAAAATTGTATACGGTGATTATGTGTATAGTCCCCAAATGGGACTTCAAGTGGATTAATGTGACAAAGCTGGATACTGGTATGGAAGTTATGGGCAGGCAGATTCTGCTTCCTGTCTCAGAACTTCTGTGACATAAATTCAATAAAAGTGAAATAATGCTTCTTATCTGATCTCCCCCTGAGTAACACACTGAGGACCAAATGAAAAGGAGCATAGAAACTTCTAATGAGTATTTTTCTCATCACTGGCCTAAGGAATTGATAGTAAAAATTAATAGCCCCACTGACGTCGGCAGCTCTGCTTCCCACTTTTCAATGGGGAAACAGCTATCTCCCTGGCTGTTGTCGGGGGTCTCTGACTGACCCTCTGGCCTGCCAAGAAAATCGGTGCAGCAACCAAAGAACCTGCTCGGTGCTGGAGAAACCCTGCACGATTGCTGCAGCCCTGGGCCCTGCCGCTGTGTCCAGGCCATGCTGCTGCTCCAGGACGTGCAGCACCCTTCCCCAGGGAGGGAGATCCTGGGGAAGTCCCTCAAGGTCACACAGTAATGGTACTGGAGGAAACGGCACCCCGAGGGCCGGCCTCTCCCCGAGCTGAGATGCCACGCTTGCTCTGCTGTCTTCCTTGAAGCCCACGGGGTTTTCTGTCCCTGTTCACTGATGACAGAAGGACCTGCTTGTCCTTGGAAGCAGAGCTCATGCCGGGCTCTCCTCAGGGACACTTAAATCTTTTAAAGAATTCCTATTTTCTTCTCCAGAATGGAAAAGAAACTTTTGATTCTAATTGTTAGATACTGCTAGGATTATGATGTTTTCCAAACTTTTCTATATTTTCTCTCCCCTCCCTCTCCCCTCTCTCTCTTTCTGTTTCTCTCCCCCCTTTCTCTCTCCCCTTCTCTAACTCCCTGACTATACCTTCTTTCTTAGAGAAAAAAATCTTCATTATTATACATACTACTTCTCCCATAAGTGACGTTTTTCTTTAACTTTTCTGACTAAATGCTTCTTTCTGATAGACCATCTCTTATGGGGTGGGTGGAATGTGAAGTTGTTGGTTTTATTTTTTATTTTATTTTTATAAAGTCATAAGACGAGTTAAGTGGTGCTGACAATAAATGCATACCTTAAATTGGGGGCTGGCCAAATAGCTCAGCAGATTAAAGTGCCTGCAAACAGGCACAAGGGCCCAGGGTTCAATTCCTGGGAACTGCTGTGCTGGCCCCACCCCTGGAGAGTGCTGAGACAGCAATAGGGACTGGGTGTGGTGGTATGTGCCTGTAATCCCAGCACTTGGGAGGCTGTAAACAGGAGAATCACCTTGAGTCGATCTAGTAGTGAGACCCTGAACACCCTGTAGACCCTTCTGTAAAACACAGCAAAAAAAAATTGATCACAATAAGAGAGAAATTGAATATGTTTTCCTGTTTGATACACATATATATCTTTGTGGATTGTTTTCCACTGCTTTAAACTTGTTTACAAGCCTGAGATCTCAAAAAGCACGTATGTTGGATTTGTTTATTAAACTCACAAGAAGCAAATAACATTGACCTTATTTTGTAATAAACAGAAAAGATAGCACTTTGTGAGTCTTGTAAAATATAAAATAGCTGTATTATGTAATTATGTTAATACTCAGAACACTGAGTGCTCATAGACATTGAGCTATAATTCACTTTGAAGAAACTAAGTGCATTTCAAAAGTCTCCTAGTTTGTGTGGTTGTACTATTTTGACAGAGCATATTGTCTGATACAATTTCTAGGTCTAGGTCTTACTTATTGATTTCTCAGAAGGTCCTTAGTTTATCTGTTATATTATTTCTTTTCTAAAATAAACTATATATGCCATTTTGTGTATTTACTTCACTGAGAGCTCTATAAATGGCATACTAAACTTTGGAAAGTGTTATAAGTATCTCAAGTGAAAAGTCTATCCAGATAAGATTAAAAGTATTGTTGACTTGCCTAACATTTTGCTTATATACCTTAGCTCTTACCTCATGAGAAATGGATTTTGTTCTAATACTTGGGACACTGTGAAGTTTGGAATTGATTCTGTGGCTTTACTATGTGCCCAGCACTGTACTAAAAGATTTCTTGCAATATTGAATTTAATCCTGGTGATGTAAATTCTACTCATAACTTCTCTTGTAAAAGATGGAGTTTTAGGAAGAAAACCTCATTTGCCCAAGAGCACACAAGTGGCAGCAGGTAATTCCAAAGTGACATGTGGTTTTGGAGCACTTCCAACATTTAGTGATAGCACAGCAGTCTTCTAAAGATGGCAATCTTGAAAATATAAAACCAGAGTGAAATATTATTTGCTGGAACCCTTGAATGGTGTCTTAGTTACTTTTTACTCGTAGCTGAGACAAATATCCGACACTCAAAATGAAGGAAGGAAAGGTTTATTTAGCTTAAGGTTACTGGAGGGTTCAGTCCATATTCTGCTGGCTCCAAGGCTAATGGCAGCAGCTCACCCAGCAGAAACCAATGAAGAACGGAGGAGGGGCAGCAGCTGCGGCGTCCATCAAGCCTCTCTCTTCTGTGCTGACTGTGGAGACCGACATACCATGGCGAAGATCAGCGCTCCTGCAAGGTGGGGGCTGCAAAGATCAAGCTCCTCCGAAGACTGGGACTTCTCCATGGAAGCCGGGCAGGGTGGTAGGAAGTAGGGCAGGGCGGCTGGAAGCCTTTCTCAATTCCTGGTCCCTGCCCACCTACAGGGCTGGGCCTCCACGCTGAGAACTTGCAGAGCTGATTCAGCCAAGTTGACACAATGTATCAACTAACACAAATAGCGAAGCTGGTAGAAAACTTAAAATATATCTAGCCTGGTAGTTCACAATTGGTTCTTAGCCGTGAAACTCTTTCATCAAATATAATCCTACCTGGAAATGTAAAGGTGTAGAATATAGACGTTTGGGGATCTCTTTTAAAAATAGAAAAGTCAATAAGAATCTTGTATACCCTTCAGCTTCAGGTGCTTTCTGAAAGTGTTCAAGACAGTCCTCTGAGAACTGAGTCCCATTGGAGTAATTTGAAAATCCATTATGAATTCCAACAGCTTCATTTCATAAATTAAAACAATGTACAAATTAACTTTCTTGCAGGGAGATATGTGTGTGTGTGTGTGTGTGTGTGTGTGTGTGTGTGTAAGATTTGGGAAGGAAAGCTAATTTTACAAGTACATATTGATTTGCAACTAAAATACACATGCTTGCTCTAAAATACTACTGTGGAGAGAACTTGTGAACCACGGAAAATGGGACATCATGTCCCTTCATGAAGAAATAAGACAGAAGTAGAAAAATATGCCAACCAGAACCACAAGAGAACTTAACAACTCTGTCTGTGAGGTTATGCCCTGAAATTCTACAGAGGGTACTGGCAAATGCTCTTCGTGGAAAATACTATTATTCTTGTTTTCCATTATTATCTTGGTTTCATATTTTATTCAAAACAGAAAATATCTATCTGCTTTATTTATTTTTTTATTTATTCATGATACTGGGGATTCAAGTTAGTACCCTGTGCTTGCCAAGCAGGCACTTATTCTACTGAGCTATGTCCCTAGCCCTCTATCTGGTTTAATAAAAGATAATATGTAGGTTATTACTAGTCATTTGCCCTAAATACTGTGTTTTTCATTAATACCAGATTTATTTTCCACATGCATTTTATTAAAAGCTATTGCAAGCGATTAAATGTGCAAACATTATGATAAATTGATAGTCAATTAATGGTTGCCAATTATATGCTTACTGGTGAAAGAAAAAAATTTGATAGTTTACATATAGAATGTATTTAGATTAGGATATACCCTGGGGATCACATCTCCTGGGGTAAAAGTCAAAATCAGTAAGAACAACTTTGCTATAAACTACAAAGATCATCTATCAAACAAGACGTATGAATTAATACACTCACAAGGCTTTTTCTGCAATGATGAACCCATTTACTACATGTTAGCTAACAGCATGGGAAGTCTAATTTGATGTTAAAAATAACAGGCAACTTTTAAAAAGCTACTTTTACTGAGTCTTAAAAAAAGTGAATTCAAAGAAAATATTTATTGTTAATATTTACTCATACAAGATAAATGTCAATTTATAAAAATATATGTCTTCAGATTTTGAAAAAATAATGACCTTATTTTTATTTTGATATGCAGTATATCTTTTTTTTCTGTATTTTAGGGAAGGGCTTACAGGGTGTTCAGGGTCTTACTACTAGATCGGATTCCAAGTGATCTGCCTGTTTACAGCCTCCCAAGAGCTGGGATTACAGGTGTGTGCCACCACACCCAGTCTCAATTGCCATCTCAGCTCACTCCAGGGCCAGGGCCAGCAGGCAGGCCCGGGAATTGAACCCCAGACCCCTGCATCTGCTTGAAGGAGCTTTAATCCACTGAGCGATTTGACTGGCCCTTGCAATATAGCTTAAGAAAACCATTCTTTTGAAACCTATTTCTCCATCCTGTGTAATATAGTACTTTTTCAAGTTTTTCTTCTGCAAATTTCCTCTTGCTCACTGTGGTTGATGAGGACAGGAACCCCATGTCTCGGCACCACACAGAGGGTCTGGCATGGCCTGGAGGAGAATATATTTATGCCAGGATCCACTCAATTCATGAAGCCAACCAATCATGTCCTTGGGTTTCAGGGTGTAGCAACAAAGGAAGCTCCTCTCAGCGTGCTTAGGCTGCCTCGCATGTGCCAATACAGAGCCACATACGCTACTGGAAGGATCAGTGCATATTTAGCCATGTTCAGTATTTGAGATTCTGCAGCTATTGTATTGCCTGGTCTTTACATTGAACTAAGATAATTTGGAAGGATTTTAGCTGGTTGTTATTCTATAGAGCTGGGTGAAGGAAACTGAGCATTGGCAATACAGGGCCAACCCATGGTTGAGTCCACCCAGAAGCCAGATCGATGGCACCACGCACATTATTCTAAAGAAGAAAAAAACCCTGAAAGTGGACAACTGCTGAGTTCTGTAGAGGCTGAATGATAGTCAGAGTTTTATGATCTGACATTAAAGAAACTAATCCTGTTGCATGCCAATTAAACAATGGTTATGGTTTTTCTTGGCTTTTGTCGTGCCAGTTTTTGTAGGAGCTACATCTTTCTGTGTTCCTTGGTGGGTTGCTGAGCTAGGCGGCAGGAGCTGAAGTCATTTTGGCAGCCTCTAAAGAACAGCTGTACAGAAATGTGTGACTCAGCGGTGAGGAGGGAGAGGACAGTGTCAGCATGCTCCTCGCTCCTGTTGTCCCTTTGAGCTTTCGGGGACATTGAAGAGTGAATAAATGGATATAGGCAATGGTTTCACCTTTTTAATGCATATTATGTATGCTAACATAACAAAGTAAGAAGTGCAGAAACAAAGAAAAATACAATCCCTATTAAATATGAAATGATTTAAGTCATAAAGCTGGGGGCATCATAGGGAGCATTTTAAAATTGTTTGCCTAACAGAAAACCAGATTAAGATCAATTTGTTGTAAAAATTTTGTTTTCTCTACTTCCTTTAACTATTAAAACTTTTATCATCACTATCATAGTTTACAGTGCTTGATATATAAAATCAAAAAAGGCCTGGTGGTATATCTTCAAGCTATACAAAAACTGGGTGTTGTCAGTTATTTTTTTTCTTCCTTCACTTAAGTCTTGTCATTCTGAGATCCCCTTAGAGCAGTGATGGTGAACCTTCAGAGCTTGCAGTGATTCCAACAGCCCACTACAGCCCAGGTGCTGTAGGGTCTCCAGCAGTACCATACAGGAAACAAAGAGCATTCTTTTTTTCCCGAGGTAAGAAGCATATCGCATGATTTCTGTGTTTTGCAAAAACAAAAATTTCCAAAGTAGGGAAATCAATCCGTGATGAGAGACAACCCTGCACTTTCAGGATGTGAAAGCGTGTAGGGTAACAAGTGAGAGGGGGCGATGGAGTGAAGAGATAATATTCGTTCTCACAGGCAGCTCTCCATGCATTTT
>NW_004524601.1:18255417-18264421 GCF_000260255.1 Octodon degus
GGTGGGTTTAGCACTCACACCCATAATCCCAGCATTGGATCATGAATTAGTCATAAACTCTAGAAGCTGCTCCAGTGACTGCGCGAGGCTTTAGGAGGACAACTAGATACAAACCATAACATGTGCTTATATCTGGTAATTTGAGGAACTACTGTGAAGACAACAATAAGTAATATAACAACCATTGTTAATTCCCTATCATCTTGTTTTGAAACTCTGTATCATTTTAATTTTTTAAAAATTCTCTTTAAAATCAATAAAAGTGGAAGAGTTCCAACATGCTACTATGGCAGCATTTAACTTTCTGCTTAAGAAACAGTACTGCCTCACTCTAGTGCTCTCTGTGGAAAGCATTTATTGATGCAGTACATAATATCTCAATTTTTTCACATGGAGGACAATGCCAATGACAGATGGCAGTGGACATTCCTCCACATGAGTCAGCATTGGGACAGCTTAGGCTAGGGAATGGTGGGGGCTGCTACAGTGATTTTCAGTAGGGCAACAGAGGTAGGGAAATACGTAGGGTTTGGAAAACTCTGCTGGCATTGTAATTTCATATTTGGAAATAAATAAAATTTGATTTATATTAAAAACTCTAGAGGTCTAAATTCTTTTAGTGAGAATACACAGATTAAAATGATTTATCGTGATGGTCAAGGATGCTGGGAATGTGTAGTACAATTGTAATATTTGTAAAAGGTAGTGAAAGGATTTTTAGGCATAAGAAACTGATGTAATTGAATGGAGATTAATATGATAGAAAATGTGGATCCAAGACAGGGTGTAATGGCGCATGCCTATAATCTCAGTGCTGGGAAGGCTGAAACAGGAGGATCACTACGAGTCCAAGCTGTGTAGTAAGACTCTGTACCAAATACAGAGGGAGGGAGGGAGGGAGGGAGGGAGGGAGAGAGAGAGAGAGAGAGCGAGCGAGCGAGCGAGCGAGAGAGAGAGAGAGAGAGAGAGAAGATAGCAAGCAAGAAAGCAAGGAGGAACAAATGAAAGAGAGAAAGAAAATGTGGATTTGGCCTGGAGCAAAGAAAATGGAAGTCCATGCTCCAGGCTGATATTTAATAAATTGGAAATAATCATATCTGCATGTAGAGCTAAATGATCATATTTTTCCTTTAAAATAAAACAATAAATGTGATAGTACGTGAAGTATCAGGCACATGTGCTCTTTATGAACTCATTACCTCCCACTCTACCTACTTTCCTTCTTACTCTGTATCATTTCTGCTGTAGTTTTTCCATGTAGCACATAAGCACACTCAAAAAGCAATTAAAAACTAAAATGAAACCACCTCCATTGTTCTTCAGTTCCTCCCTGGTGACCAGGCTGAGTCTCTTCACAGTTGGACTTAACCTGCACCCTCCTTCTGTTCTTCACGGTCCGTTCAAGATTCCACCAGACTCATCTTCCCACTCTCAATTAATGAGTTTAATCAGCCTTCGGGCTTTTTGCCTGGGCCTAATCTTTAGGAGCACTGCTGTCGTATTTATGATTTTTTCCTTGGTACTGGGGATTGAACTCAGGACCTCGTGCTTGCCAGGCAAGCGCTTATGCTGCTGAGCTACATCCCTGGCACTATACTTATTTTGTTTTTGGGGGGTACTGGGGATTGAACTCAGGATGTTAGGCTTGCCCAGGCAGGCGCTTATGCCCTTGAGCTATCTCCCCAGCAACTATACTTATTTTGATGCATCCTTCTTTTATGTTTTTCCCCTCAGCATCTTCTGCACATTTACCTTCTCTCACCTGCCTTTCATGCCCATAGTAGCCCTCTCTTCTGTTTCTTCCTTATGTTTCTTGGAGACATCTATACATGTCAACCATTTCAACAGCTCTTTCCCTGTGAAAGACTCACAAGAAGTGCAGGTTTGGGGCTTACCACCAGACGCTCATCTTCCAAGTCTGTGTCATCTCAGATCTCTTTTCTGAGCAGCAGAACCATGTGTCCGCATTTCTCCTGGGCAAATTTCCACGAGTATGCATAAGCCCCTCAAATTTGTGGTGCTCAGAAGTGAATCAGTCATTTTGCCAGCCTAACCTGCCCCTCCCACTCCCACGGCTGCTGTCAGGGTGATGCTGAGCCTCCAGTTTCCTGAGCCAAGCATCTCTCTCTCTCCCTCCTTCTTCCCATCAGCCATCAGCCTGACTCTCATCTCATGCTCCTGAGAGCTTCTCTGGCTTACTCTCATGCCTTTTAGCTTTATCCTCCACCATACAGCACTCCTGCAAGCGTGGCATTCCATGCTTTCAAGCACCAGCTCACTCTCCAACGGGCCTCTGTCTAAACTCCAAATTCTTTCATGGTGTGGATGGCCCCTGACTGCTCTGCAGGATCACCTGCCACACATCCAACAGGGACACTAATGCCTGCTGGTTTGTAATGATTTGCAGTTTATGAAGACTTCTCCCTCTTGCAGGCCTCCAGGTCCCTGGACATGTTCCTATATCTGAGTTTCTCTTCTTCACTTGGATAACCCCCACTAACCTTAGTATGTATATTGAGGATAGTTCTCCAAGATACCTTTAGCAAGCTCTGCTTTGTCTGGGTTGAAATATCCACACTTTTATTTGTTTATTTATTTTTTCACAGCAATCTCTCTTTTGTTTGTTTGGTTGTTTCGTTCCTTTTCTTTAATGAAGCACTCATGTCCTGTGCAATGGCTGTCGGAGCGCTTGCCTGTGTATCTAGTCTGAGAGAATGCCAACCGTATCTTTCATCTTACTACTGACCACAGCGCTCACAGAGGTGTCCAGTCCGCATTTGTGAACGCAGTGTGTTGTAAGGCAAGAATCCCTTAAGACGGAGAGTGGTCGTAGCACTGTGAGTGGAAAGAAAGGTACCGCCCACAAGCTCTCAGCCCAATGAATCACATTTTTATCAGTAATACTTCTATTAAAAAAAAAGAAAACCTCTTGTGGGAAATGTTCGAACAACATCTGTTTTCTGAAAAAAATTAACAAATATTTAAAACAACTCTGGAGCCACATAGCACTACAAGTGTCTGCCACAAGGTATGAAGGCACAAGAGTGCTAACATCTGGTTAGAATAGAAATATGATTTACTGTGTGTATTAAGATATATCGCATAACTAAGCTTGTCCGAATTCCTAACTAGAAATTTATTATTTGAAAGCAAGATGAAACCAAAACACAAGCCTTTTAAGCCTAAACACAGGCTTGTTGAGGAAGAACAATGAAAAGTTGTTTATCCTTAAAGTCCTAAAAGAGGATTTAAAGTAATTTTTCACCATTTCAAATGAGTGTGGCAATCTAACAGCAGTTTGGAAGATTTTTAAAAAAATATACTTCTAAGCCAGCATTTCAGAAGAAGTAAAGTGGGGAGATGGCTCTGTGGCTTAAGAGCCTGCCTCCCAAGTGCAAGGTCCTGAGTTCGATCCCTGGTATAAGTATCCATTTTTTATATTTAATTTTCAACAATTAATAAGACAATATCCAATTCAGATAATTTTAAATGTTTTCATGTATTCTAAGTGAGCTGCACATATAATACAGATGGGAAGAAAAAATTATAATGCGTGATTACTTATTGTTGCACTATTTATAAAAGAAAAGAATGTAATATAATCTCATTTTTGTTTATTTATTTTTTCTGTATTCTAGAGAAGGGCCTACAGGGTGTTCAGGGTCTCAATACTAGATCAGTCTCGGAGTGATACTATTTACAACCTCCCAAGAGCTGGGATTACAGGTGTGCACCACCATGCCCTGTCTTATTCACCATCTCAGAGTGCCCCACGGGCAGGGCTGGGCTGGGACAGCAGGCCCAGGGATCAAATCCCCGGCCCCAGTGTCTGCTTGCAGGTGCTTTAATCCGCTGAGCTATTTGGCTGGCCCCAATCTCCTCATTTTGATCATCTGAATGTCTTCTCTTCTGTCCCCAAAGTGCAGACTCTAGCAACTATTAGTAAAAATGGTGTTCAAAATTCTTTTTGAATGCAATAGGGTTAGGATGCAAAAACTTTAAGATTAGAATTCAAAAAATCTGATTTTTCTGTGGTGACTTTATTTTTCAGTCCTAGAATGTGTTATTTAAAACTTCCTGCTTGTACTTTCAAATACAGCTTGTGGCAAAGAACAGCAGTTAACACAGCACATCTGCTGCAGCTCTTTGAGCTGCCCTTTCTGCGCTGTGTGATATGCAACCATTTCTCACATTCGTGGGGTTCTTAAAGGCAGCACTGTCAATTTTCTACTCTAAGACAATTCTGCTAACATTCAGAAATTGCTGAAAGTACCAACTTTTAGTGTTCTACTGTTGCTCACATTGGTCATAAATTCAACATTTTATTAACAACTTTCAATTCCCAACTCTAAGTTAAACTGAACTGTCACCTAGACAAGCATTTTCCTAAATCAGCAAGCTTAGTTACTTTTCCCAGAGTTATTTCCATTCTGAAATAACTTTTCAGTGACGTACTACGGTTTCATATTTTATTCCTAACAGAACTCATGCATGTACTTCTTTTTTCTAAAAATATGTTTGATATATTCTGTGCAAAATGTTAAGTTCTGTACATGTACTTTATTCTGAAAAAGCCTGTAATTCCTAAAAAAAAAAAAAAAGACCCCAACCTTAGACAATAGAGGATAAAATGTATTAAAGCCTAATTTTTCACATGAGAAATTGAGAATGTTCTTAAAGCTCAAGGAATATGTTCCTTTAAAACCCTTAGAATGAACTCTGGTCACCAGTGAACATGTCAGAACAGAGGCCAGGGAACAGCACGCTTCCTGTTGTCTCAGCAGGAAGAAGTGCACTGAGAGTGCACGGAGGCACTGGAGGCTGGCCGGCAGGGGTGGGACGTGACCAAACGGGTGGCCTTGGGGAGTCACCCACCCCCCATTAAGTCTCAGTAAAGAGAAGTTTCTGTAAACTAGAAATAATTCCTGCTTGTTTACTTAAAATAGACTTAGTGACATCATGAAAATACTTCAAGGCTTTTTATAAATATAATGTATATTAATTAATCACTATAAGTAATGTTTTCATTTGTGTGACATTTTAGAAAAATTAAAACTATAGGGATGCGGCTGGGGAGATAGCTCAGTGGCATAAACGCCTGTCTAGCAAGCACAAGGATACAGGTTTGATCCCTCGCCCCACATGCTATTCCGGTGGAGCCTTTTTGTACACGGAACCAGGTGTGGTGGTGCACGCACTAGGGAGGTTGAGATAGGAGGTGATTGAGACCAGTCTGATGGCTACAAAAGTAAGAACAAGGCCAGCCTGAACTGCATAGCAAGACCTGGTCCCAAGTAAATTAAAAAAACAAACAAATACACACACACAGATATATATGACAGAAAACACATAGGACATAGAAAGTGGGAGAGAAATTGATGGAAAATGGTAATAATACATTGTAAGAAGTCATGGAATTACTGTTTCTTTACTGTGTGATGTTTTATGCTTGCATACATTTATTAAAGTACATTGATCTGTACACCTGTGTTAGTTGATACATTGTGTCAACTTGGCTGAATCAGCCGGGCAGCCTGGGGGCCTTGCCCTTCAGGTGGGCAGGGCCCAGGAATTGAGAAAGGCAGGAAGCCGCCCTGCCTGGTTTCCTGCTGCCCCGCCCTGCTTCCGTGGGGAAGTCTTCGGAGGAGCTTGACCTTTGCAGCGGAGCCACTTGGAAGAACCCCCAACCTCAACGGGGAAGGCCGGGCCCCAAAAGGAAAAAAAAAGCCTGAAGGAAACCCCCCCAACCGCCGCCCCCCCCCCGCCCCTCAATGGTTTCCGCCGCATGAACTGCTGTTGTTTGCCTTGCAGCCAGCGGAATACGGACTGAACCCTCCAGTAACTGTGAGCTAAATAAACCTTTCCTTCCTTCATTTTGAGTGTGGGGTATTTGTCCCAGCAACGAGTAACAAGTAACTAAGTCAACACCTAACATGACTTTTTACTATGTAAAGTATACCAGTGAACCTGACTTTTAAAGAACAGACTTATATAAAATAAATAGTAAACAAAACTGATAAATAGTAGAAAAAGATGTGTATCAAAAGGTCACAAAATTTTCCTGGAGTGAGTTCCTTCGACCTTGGTCAGAAAATACTTCCTATTTCAATTGGAAGAGAAGAATGAAGCTAACACTGGAAGGAGAAGTCCCTGCTGCTGCTGTCCAGCTGTCTTAATGGCTCGGTATTATTGGTCTACGTTTCACTCACCTGGCAGCTGCTTTGATGCTTTGGAGGTGTTCTTCTATGAGATAATAAGCATCTTAAGTCCCAGAAGATCCGATTATTGGGAATCCTCTACTGCCAGCTCTGTATCTGGTCTGGGGGCAGACAAGAAAGCAAAAAAGAAGGACAGTCGCGGGGTAGATGGATGGGAGGCTTTGGAGACGTGGTATGAAAACTCTGTGTACTATTGCTGCCTGTCCTTTGTTGGCCAGAGCTTGTCACACAGCCTTACAGGTCTGTCAAGTCACTTGGTAGTATAACTTAACCTGCGTTCTCAAGTAAAAAAGAAAATGTTTGGTAAACACACAATGGTGGGCCACAGGTATGGAGTGAAAAGGCTGTGTACAGAGACTGCATGTAGGAGTTTGGTTTGGCCGTAGGAAGCCAGGAAGATTTGTAAGGGACTGTGGGGGGAGTAACAGCAGACCCAAGACCAAGATCAGGGAACATGTGTTCCACAGAAGGATAAATTGGACTTAGAGATGTCTCTGGAGCATAGGATGCTGCCTCACGCCACAAAGGTGTGTTGAGGATGGGCCAGGATAATATATTAAGTCTGTCATTTAATGCTTATAGAGTATTCTGTGTAGGACAAATTTTGCATTATTCTCAAAACATTGCAGGAGATTCCTTTCTTCCCCCTTTCACTGACTTTCCCTGAAAGTTCAAAGTTTTTTCAAAACTTTTGAACTTTGCTAATTATTTCCTCTATATCCCATAAAAGGAATAGTTTCTTGCTTTGTTTTGTTCCTTTATAAGGGAGAAGCTATTAATAAGTCATTATCAATAAAGGAAAGGAAGCCACAGGATTTCTTTCAAAAATTCTCTTTGTAATCCAGTGAGGCAGCTAAGGATAGTTTTGCAACCTGTGCTCATAGGAATCACAGTAATGTGTACAGCTAATGTTGAAGTATGGAATGGTAGACTATGATTGCAAGGAAAAGCAGTTAGGTCTTCACGTGTTTTTCCTTTCTGCAGGTTTTATTTTTCGCCTACGCACAATTTCCTCTTATCACTAAGTTCCTTGCGCCCTGCCTCAATGTCCCTAGCTGCTTCTTACCTTAGGGCCTTCTGCCAACGAGGCACAGCTAAGCCAATTGCTGGTCTTCATTACATTGGCGTTCACTCCCTCTCACCTAAATTGCCTTCCGACTGCCTTTGAATCCAATTTTTAACTATTTTATTGAGTTCCAGGCAACTTTTCCACCATTCTGGAGCTATTCACATCAATCACAAGAAGATATTTCACTTCTCCGTATCTTTATGTCAGAAATTCTCTTAAAACTATTCTTTTGAAATTCCTCCAATTGTGCTTTTGTGCATATTTTTACTCAGCTGAATACATCTGGAAATAAGTTTACTCTTCATCATCTCACTTTTCTAAAAATGAGTAGCTGCTCGTTTTTCCTGTGAGATTTTGACAGAAAGGACTGATTCAATGTTCAAATACTCCTTTTCTTTTGTATTTTCTGACCAGAGTCCATGAACTATGGATACAGTAAATGCTTTACTAAATTTAGAAGATAATTTTGATTTCTTCCCTGGGAGGATGGCACTCTAACTTTCTCCTGGCATCTTGGATACAGAATTTGATTTGGGAATTGTTTTACTTTTTTTTTCTTGCTTGTTTATTTTTTATTACAGATTCCATTTTTGGTTGATCCAATTTTTCATTTCTAGAAAAAATAATTTAAATTTTTTGTTAGTTATAAGGATAAAAAGTACCTTTCATCAATATTACTCATTATGATAGAATTATAATAGTATTTCAATATTATTTTCTATTTTGACAAAACAAAATCTCCATATAAACTAATGCACTGATTTTTTTACACTTAATTTTGAAACTGAAATGAAAAATAAAAGAATAATTATTAGGGCCTATTTCCTTGCAGAATTAATAGCAATTGAGTCTCTTTTTAAAAATAATTTTATAGAGAAACAAATAGCAATGAGACAGTTTGAAAATGGATTAGTAGGACAGTTTCAATAATTAATACATTGCACTTTGTTGTCTTCATAGTGGTTATTCATAGTACAAGATGCAGACATGATATCCTGTCCAAACATTATTAGTACAAATCTTTCTCCTCATTGAATTAAGACAAAGTAGTTTTATATCTATCCTAACTATCTTGTATCCCCCTTTTTTTAGTTTTGTCAGAGATGGGTATTAATTGAGTCTCTTAAACACAAACCATGTTCAACATTTTATGTGCAAGGAAAATAAGAAATTCTTGAAATTCTTATTAGAATAGTTTTTTTTTTTTTTTCCTTTTGGTACCAGGAATTGAACTCACATTTCAAACCCTTTAGACCCTCAGCATTTTTCCCTATCTGAACAATTTTGAACTTACTATTTAAAAGACTAATAATCACTTTATAAGCTTACTAATAAATATCTAGCATGTATACTAATTGTAGAAATAAGAGGGAAAGATGTAGGAAAGCACCACATTTTGTAAATAAATGGAAAAACATTTATTTAGCCTCCAGCTAAGTTTTTCTCCGTGTTATTTCACACTTTTTAAAACCATCATAGTATAACTCATGCTGTATCTGAAGAAAAAGATATATCCACATACCATTAGACTGAAGTAAAAACAAATTCTGTTGACTACCCTAGGAGTATATGAAAGGACGTGGCAATAATTTCAGATACTGCCTTTAAAAAAATCATCTGCCTGGTTAGAAATGAGAGGGAAGAAAAGATCCATGTAGAAATTTTTTTAAAATTTTATTTATGTGTGTGTGTGTGTGTGTGTGTGTGTGTGTGTGTG
>NW_004524601.1:18266606-18269770 GCF_000260255.1 Octodon degus
TGATTTCTTTATGATAGCCATTCTTTCTGGGGTGAGATGCTATCTCAGCGTTGTTTTCATTTGCATTTCACAGATGGTCAGTGATGTGGAGAGTTAAGATAAACATATCTTGTATGGATAATTTATTAAAGCTCTTCATTACTAGGCACGTTATTTTAGAATAAAATATTTTTAAATTTAAAGAAGCCATGCTACTGTAGCTAAAACAAGTCTTAACCATAAAATTTCTGTAATTGTCTCTTCAATTTTTTTGAAAAATAAATATATAAATATACTTAATATAAGATTTATGTCAGTATAAGAGCTATTTAATCCATAACATATGTATAGCTGGATCTATTTTAAAGTGAGATCATATTTCTTGATAATTTACTTGATTATTTCCATGATTAAAAATAATTGCTGATTTCATTTACATAAATATGAACCATCAAAAAATAATTTTAGGTAAGTGTAATAACTGAATTAAAGGAAGACAAAAATTTTAGAATAAAATACCTATACTTCCTATTAGCAGGCAACAGGTAATAACAAATTCCAGGTCTGGAAATAAGGGCAAAGCAGTTGCGTAAAATGGTGCATTTAAATAAAATAACTACAGAAAATGTCTTCACTATTAGCAGCTAAGATAGTCCTCTTGAAACCTGCCTTTTGTTGAAATCTGAAAAGGTAACTAAACAAAGAAGAGTTTGTGATTAGGAAGGAGATACAATGCGAAAACATTGGGGATGATGTTCATTCATAGTTCAAATATTTAGGCACGTTATTTAGCATGTTCTAGGCCTTCTATTGTCACCGCTTCTCTGTCTCTGTGTCCTCTTTGTGATGCTGGCTCTGTCCTCCACGTGATTTTAAGAGCTCTGAAAAATACTTTTCCCAAATATCCATCTCCATGGCCTAGTATACTCTCCCAAATGTCAGTTATATTTAGAAAGTTTGTTTTTAAATAGACAAAAATTTTGCGAAGAATGGGGAAAGAAATACGTGTGGTTTTGGCTTCCATTAATATAGCTCTTTGGATTTATTTGGGCAGTTTCTGATATTAAGCAAGCAGCAAAAGAGAATCGAGAATAGGGGAACAGGTCAGGTAGCTCCTGGATTGGGAGGGAATGGGAGTGGAGCTGCCCAGGTAAGGCCGAGCAGTTACAGAAATGGGACGCAGCAGTGAGAGAAGGTAGCGCCACAAGCCGAGCCTGACTCTAGCGCAGGAGGTAGAGTTTTAATCCTGGCTGCCCCTAATCACAATCCTTCCTGAACTTATTTAATTCACTGGCAAAACAAAAACGCCAACCAACCAACCAACCAACACCACTAGATTACTGTAAAAACAATAACCTTGAAGTCTGAAGTTCTAAAGCTTGCTGTTTTGCAAACTTCCATGGCAGTAGCTCTGCTATTCCACCCTACCTCAACAGGAAAGCAGGAAAGTAGCCGGTCACAGGGAAACAAGTAGAGTGGCTCTTTGGAAAGCCAGAAGCCCGTTTCACAGCTACGTCAGGGTCGCAGGTAGCGCTGATTTGACACTGGTGCTCTGCTGGAGAGCTCAGGTTTCCTGGAAGCTGGTTGTGCTTGTCCTCTTTGTGGCTCGCTCATGTAGAGACTAACACTACAGGTAGCTTGCGGGACATTTATTGAGTTGCTGGCCCTGAAAGTAATCCTGGAACATCTGAAAAAATGTTCTGCCTCATATCACTGAGGATTTTTATATCACAAAGGTATTCAATTTTAAATGGAATGAATCTTAATAGGTGAAGTATGTTGGTTGCAGTTTTTCAGCCAGACATCAAATGTGTAACAATTATATTGTGATTTGATAATTCCATTTGCATTGCATATAGGGGTTGTTCTTGAGAGCTTTCTGATTTTGCAAAAATAAAGGCTTACTTAGTCCTTAGTTTTCTAAACTGTGCAGTATGCATGTACAGTGACTACTGCCATGTCAGAAGTTCTGAGCAACTATTAATTCTGATTTTATTGCTTTATTCTTTTGGAGAGGAATAAGATAGAAACTTTAATTCCACAGTTGCAGACATAAGAAATTGTATTAAAATAAGTATTAAATATTGAACATGTAAGGCCAGGGAGATAGCTCAGCGGTCTAAGCTCCTGTCATGCCGTGCTGGCCTTGTGCTGAGCTGGGCTCTGCAACTGGGCATGGTGGCACATGCCTGTAATCCTGCTGCTTGGGAAGCTGAGACAGAAGGATCACTGAAAAGTTGAGCAGCATAACAAGACCCTGTAACACATAAATAAAAGATTTTAAAAAACTAAAAAAAAAAGTAGCATATTGGCACATGTCTATAATCCCAGTACTCAGTAAGCTGGGGCAGGAAGATTGCTGTGAGTTCAAGGCCAACCTGGGCTCCATAGTGTGTTCAAGGCCAATCTGAACTATAATTTGTCCTGCTTGAATTTATAATACTGTGCATTTTAATTTTTTTCATTTTAAATTTATTCTTTTATCCTAAAAATTTTCAATGTAAACACAAAAAGTCATTCACTTCAACAAGATCTGTTGTTCAAGTCTGAAAAAGTCTTTTCACTGCAAATGAAAATAAAATTCTTTTGAAAAAATACTAAATGCTTAACTAATTTAGGGGAAGCATACTTTTCCTCTACCCCCAGATAATGTGTTCAGGCTTTTAGGCTCAATGAAATGTGAGGAGGTTACAATTAAATTGATCAGCTTCATGGTTTGTGAGGCCCAATTTTGTCAATTTATTTCCTGGAAAATTTGGCTTTCCATACTATTAATTGAAAAGTGAACATGCTTTGCCTTTTTTTCATGCAGCAGAATTGGTGAAGGGATAAAAGTGTCTAGTTCAGTGTACACAAAGCTCAACAAACATTGGCAGTGAAGCAGTATTTACTACAGAGTGAGCCATGTTCAAAACAGTGCTAGTGTGACAGGTAACAGGACAGTGGTGAATAAAAGATGCTAGGATCTTTCTGCTAGTCAGAGATTAGAAGAATAGAGATGAATAGAATAGAGAAGAATAGAGATAGATAGATAGATAGATAGATAGATAGATAGATAGATAGACAGCAGAAGATAACTAATAGAAATATCATCATGTACCTCGGTAGTGTCCCAAATTTTCTGATCAAGAAGATTATGGGGCCAAAGAGGAAAGTGATCGATGACATAGAGTGGGCCTAAGGAG
>NW_004524601.1:18269870-18281408 GCF_000260255.1 Octodon degus
GGTGCTGGGGGATTGAACCGCGGTCCCTGTGCTTTGCTAAGCTTGTTCTAAGTAGGTGCTTTAGACCACTGAGCCATCTCACCAGCCCCATGTAGAAATTTGATAGAACTATAGTTGCATATTATGTAGAGATATGCTTTTCAAATATACCAAGGTCTTGGGGCCAGCGAGATCAGTCAGAGGACTAAAGCACCTGCTTAGGCAGGCTTAGACAAGTGCAGGGACCACAATTCAATCCCCAGCACCACATGCCACACCAGCCCCGCCCAGAAGGTGAGCTGAGCTGGCCGCAAAAAAAAGAAAAACACACACAAAAAATAAAATGCCAAGGTCTTGAAGTTACATTTAAAGCTCCTTATTAAAGACATACAACAATGTGCTTTTTCTGAAATTTCAATATTTAATATACCTTTAGCAATTTAAAAGTGATTTGCATAAGCCAAAGCCATCTTTACTAAAATTAAGTACAAGTAATTTCTCTTACATTTCTTACATAATTGACTTAATTATAACAGTCTTTAAAGAACAACCTTTTCATGCTTCTAAGTATTATATATGTTACATGTGATATTTCATCTTGAGTCCTCTAAAGCTCTATGTGATTTTGTTCTGATCTAGGCTATAATTATCAAGCTTGTGCAGAATAGTATTGTCAGTAAGACCTGCCACGTGAAAAAAGAATAATTATTTCCCTAATCCAAATTGTGTCTCAAATCATATTTGCACTATAACTGTCAATAAGTTAATGTAAAATGTACAAAAACAATTGTATTAGTTTTGGAGGAATCTCCATTCTATTTTCCATAATGGATGCACTAATTTGCCTACTACCAACAGTGTGTAAATGTTCCTTTTTCTTTGCACTTGCACCAATATTTGTAATTTTCACGATAGCTATTCTAACTGATGTGAAGTGATACCTTATTGTGGTTTTAAGTTGTGTTTCCCTAATGATTAGTTATGTTGAAGATTCTTGTCATAGATGTGTTAGTTATTTGTATGATTTTTTGGGGGGAAGGAGGGTTGAGGTGCAGTCTCTCTTTCTAGTTCCGGCTGACTTGAACTTGCAGTGATCCACTTGCCTCAGCCTCCCAAGTGATGGTATTACAGGAAGCACCCCCATGTCTTTTTTTAAAGAAATGTCTATTCAGGTCATTTGTCCATTTTTTTTTTTTTTTTTTTTTTTGCGGAACTGGGGATTGAACTCAGGCCCTTGCACTTGCCAGGTAAGTGCTTATTCTCCTGAGCCATCTCCCTGGCCCCTCATTTGTCCATTTTTAAAATCTGACTATTATAAAAACCTTGGTTTGAAAGCACAACTCATTGTGGAAATGTGTTTGAATTCCAAAGCACTTGAATATCAAAGTGAATTCCCCATAAGAAATAACAAAAACTCAGATGATTTGTTCTATAATCCAAAATATTCACATAAAATGATTACAATATTGTAATACAGTACAACATAACAAATAATGTACAAAATGTAAAGAAAATAAATTAACTTCCATTTACCTTTGAAAACCTACATGGCTGGTATGCAGCGAGAGCAGGGTTGTGTAAGACAGCTTTTACTGTCACTAACAGAATCATTGGTCTCTATGGGCTCAATGGAATCCTTTTCTTTTTGTGCAACCTCTATAGGAATTTACCCATTGACACTTCCTTTTGCCACCTTTTGACAATTTTGTGGAAATGTGACATTGATATTCTTAATCAGGTTGTGGTTTAATATAAAATTTTACACTGTTTCCTACATTTACACAACTCCCTAATCTCCTTTAAAGTGAGGGATTCCTCTGCCTTTTCCTCCTGCTCCTCCTTCTCTTCTTCTTCCTCTTCCTCCTCAGCAAGTAAGATCTGCTCCATAACTTTTTGCTGTTAGGAGAGGATCACTCAATTCCAGAGTAAGAGACAGACAGGGAGCAGGGAGGGAAAGGTGAGAGGGAGAGGAACAACCAGCTCAGTTGTGCTCCCCTGATATTTGGAATCATATAGTACTCAGACTGCAAGATATTGCTCATTTATCATGTTAAAATTGATTAGAAATGTCTTCTGTACTTGCGGATCACTTTCAAAACAAGTCATTCACAATTTAACATGTTACTTTATTAGTTTCCTTGCTGGATTTTTTTTTCAGTTTCATACATATGTTAGACATTAACCCTTTATCAGATATATGGCCTAAAATTTTTTCTATCTTCTGGATTTTCTCATTGCTCTGCTATATCCTTTGTTCTGAAGAAAGTTTTTAGTTTGATATATACCATTTATCTATTCGTGCTTTTGTATCTTGGGCATTGCCATTTGGCATCTTTGTCAAAAATCAAGGGACCATAATTGAACAGATTGACCTCTTGGCTCTCTGCTCTGTTCTGTTGGTCCATGTGTCTATTTTAATTCTAGTACCATGCTGTTTTAATTACAATGGTTTTGTGATATGGTTAGAATCAGGTAGTGAGATAGTTTTACCTGTGTTCTTTTTGAGCCATTACATTGACTATTTGGGGACTTTGTGATTCTGTACAAATGTTATGATTGTTGGTGCTAGAATTATGGGAAACTGATGCATCCAGAGTGGGCACTGAAAGCCAGGGAGTAAAGAGATTTATATACTAGTTATTGATGGTGGGAAGTCATGGGCTAAACTAATAAAGTCTGAAGAGAGCTGAACAAGGCCCTGATTGCATCTTCTGTAAGAGACTGGCCTAGCACTGCTCAGTCTACGCATGACAGAATGGAGACAGTAGCTCAGGCTTCTGCCTCTGTGAGATCCTGTACTAGAAGCCATTTCTACGTTTGAAAAGTAACAGAGAATGCTGCTGAATTTTTACTTAAGGATTTCATATACACACATCTTTATCTAATTTAATGAGCAAGCCCCTCCTTGTCGCTAGCCTATAGCAGTTGGTGTGGAGCTGGTGTGGGGTTTCAACCTGATGGCCTTTGGCATCCTCCATGGGGATGCGGGAGCACACTCTTAGGTGTTCCAGGGCAGTTCATGAAGGCATGGCCTTCAGGTCTCTGTCAAGTGTCTGTGCTCTTCCACTCTGGCACTTTCCCATTCTTGTTCACCATGCGCTAAGCACCTTTCCCTTGCCACGCCCTTCTGCCATGGTGCCTTTGTTCTGAGGCCAGATGGCCATGGACTTAAACCATGAGCAAATTCAACATCTCCTCCTTTAAGTTGTGGGTGTTGGATTTTATGTCTCAGCAAGGACAAAGCTGACTAATATGTACATAGCCCAAGGTTAAAGACATTTTAAAAAATAGCCATTTCTTCCTTTGAGCTCATGAGATAAAGTTTAGTAAGCAAAGGGTATGGGAGGAGAAATGGTAAACAGAATTATAATTTCCACCAATGGAAAAAAATCAAAAAGAAAAGCCAGAGAGAGCTTTTATAAGAAGCAACAGATTTTGTAACTGTGGTGACTATGAAAGTTACTTTGCAGTTAACCAGTGAAGTGGCAGGATATAAATCATAACAAGCTGGATTAGTCAGGATTCTCTAGAGGAAATGAAATAACAAGATATACATCATTGGTGGGATTTATTATGAGGAACTGACTCACATGATTGTAGAGGCTGACAAGTCCCACTGCTGTCTGCAAACTGGAGACCCAAGAAATCCAGTGTTATAATTTCAGTCCAAAGGCCCTAGAACCAGAGGACTTGCTTTGTCCAAAGAAGTAACTCAAGCACACAGGCAAGGAGAAAAAAGTGGAAATGGGGAGAATCCCTGCTTCCTCTGCTTTGTTGTTCTACTCAGGTCCCAGTAAATCCATAAATCCACAAAGACTGCAGTAGGCAATCTACGTGTACCTTTCTGAGTCCACAGATTCAAGTCATCTAGAAACACCTTCATACACACACCCAGCAACAATGTCTCTTCTGAGCATCCCATGTCAAATCGACATATAGAATTGACATTCACACACACTCACTGGCATGCAGAGTAGAATTTCCAAGACAAGTTTTAAAAATTATTTATTTATTTGCTATAGTGTCTTGCTGTGCAGCTCAGACTTGTCGTGATCCTCTTGTCTCAGCCTCCCCAGGACTGGGATTACAGGTGTGCATCACTACATACCTGGTTATGGGGCCGGCTGGCATGTGGTACTAGGGATCAAATCCAGGTCCTTGAGCTTGCAGTAGCAAGCAGGAGCTTAGGCTGCTGAACTCTCTCACCGACCCCTCCAAGACAATGTTTTCCAGGGTTCTTTACTTAAAGATCAGAGTCCTCTTGATTCATTCATCTCATTTCTCTTGGATCATGGGCAATCTACTACTATGCCCGTAGAGAAAGCATATCTATAGCTAATCTATATCTATCCATATCTATATTTATCTATATCTATCCATATCTATCTATATCATCTATATCTATACCCACATTCATATTCATCTGTGTATAGCTAGAATTTCTGAAGAAAATGTCACATATACTCAGACACCCAAATATTTGTAAACTAAATTTGTCTTTTTTCAGTGGACCTTAGCTGACAAATGAGCATGTTTAAACTTTCACTCCACCCTTCCCATTTTTTGTGTAGGGGGTTGTCAGTCAGGATTCTCCAGAGAAAGAAAACCACTAGAATATATGTAATTACAAAGAGGACTTTCTGATTTGACTCACATTCACAGAGGTGAGAGAGGCAGTCCAAGAAGCCAGGGGCAAAACACGGGGATCAGTAAGATCAGTGATGTAATTAATCCCTGTTGGAGGCTAGAACACAAAAGTCCCTCAGGGGACTTACTTAGAGACTAAAGAACTGACACAGTTTTCTGGAAAAGTTGATATTTTAGGAATTGTATTTCAGATCTTAAATAAAATTTGTTTCTAAATTTCAGAGGAAAAAAAGATCCTTACATCTCATGGGAAAAGCTACGATCAGCAGAAAATACACTCACTTTGGAAGTGGGAATGAATGCTGACAAGTTTTTCTTTAATTTCCCAGTCCATTTGGATTCGTGGTCAATAGATGGTACAGTCTATGTGTAGGGTGGGTCTTTCCCAACTCCATTCACCACTCACAGCAATCTTCTCTGGAAAAATGCTTCTAGACATAGCCAGATCTCTGCTTTGCCAATTGTCTAGCCATCTCTCAGTCCAGTCAAGTAGGCCCACAAAATTAATCCTCATGAATATATCAAGAGAAAGAGGGAAATGAGAGGTAGAAATCTACATCATGGAACTGAGGCACAGCAGCCTAGACTTTCTGTCTAAGAGCTCCAGACAACCCCAAAGACCAGGTCAAGACAATGTAGTCTCTCTGAGTGGTTTGTGTGCCATTCTATGAACACCTATGCATTATTTCCACTCACTAGTGGGGTGTGATGATTTGTATGGCAATTGAAATCTTGAAAACACTTTCAGTGAGTTATGAAATTGATGAAATGTTCAATTGGTTGTGAACTCAGATTTGTTTTGTTCATTTTTCCAAATTTAACTAATATGACAAGTCTATGTGACTGGACTTTGGTAGACTCCTTGCTAATGGATAGTACATTGGATAAATGGGACCAGAAAATTCTAATTTCTTTTTTCTTTAGCAACATCTCAGGTTCTGCATTTTTATAGTATTTATACAGTGATACTAAATCACTTCTCTTCATTTCTCTATGTATTTCATTGAGAAAGAGGTCTTTGGATGGTTTTTGTAAGGAAACAAATTTGGAAGTGTTTATGTTCCTTTAACAATATCTATTTCAGTTCTCTATGAGGATCAAAATCTGTATGAACGCTAGAATAATATTGAGACACCCCCATAAAATTCTGAAACTAATCCAGAGTCATATTCCCGGAGATTATGATTCAACAAGTGCAGGTCTGTATTTTGTAAAATTCTAATGATTCTAGTAATCTTTCAGATTTAAGAAAACAGTGGTGAAACAAAACAAAATAAAATAAAATAAAACAAAACAAAACATTCTTCTTGTTCTGTGAAAGATTTGAGTTTTACTGCCAAGTAAAACACTTGATGACCATTCAGTAGCAGCTATGTGACTTCAGTTCTCTTGGGCTTCTTTCACTAGATTTATGAAGTCAGAACGAGACTCTCTATTACTTTGATCAACCCTTTTCAACTGCAAGAAAACAGAGACTTGAGCAAGTTACCTGAACAAAACTGGTTTCGCTGCTCTTGCTACCCTCAGTTCTTGTCCTCGTGAGCCACAGCTGTCTCTTCAGTGGTTTCTCTGCTTCCTTCTGCTCCTTCGAAATTTTGATTTCTCATGATTCCTGAAGGCTATGATTATATTTCATGACTCTTTTCTCTAAACATGCTTTTATCTTTGCCTAACACTATTAACTTCTTGATTATTGCAATTCCCTGATTCATGTATAAGGAAAAATTTAGTATATATTTGTAGTACATATTGATTATATTCATCATGGGGAGTTGGTACACGACACACTTGAATTCTTTTTATTATCCCTTTAATCTCTTAATCACCTTTCCTTTTGCAAAGTATCTCCTTGTTTCCTATTATCTAGCCTTCGTATTTTTAAAAAGAGACAACAATTTGGTGCCAGGCAAATGTTTCTATTGGGCTTTCTCATGTAGCCCATGGTACTCTGTACACTTCCTGCCCTTGGAGCAGTGGTCATCTTTTGTCCAGTTAGTTCCTTCTAAGCAGCATGGACCAGATGATGTGGTATATGACTACCTGAAGGGGGCTTGAGACTTTCACTCAAAATAGCAACATCGTCAATATCTGTCTTACATTATATCCCACAAAAGTGTTTTCGTGCTTAACTGAGGTCATGCATATGAAGGTGCCTTGTGAATTATAATATTCTATTTATACCTTAATTATTAATGCCAATTTAATTAAAAGCATAATCATGCTTTGGAAACATTAGCATTTTGTTCTAATAAAAATGCTAACATTGAGTTAAAAATACACTCTATTAGTTGAAGTTATTTTGAAGAAACTCTCATTGGGCCCAGATAAATAGCCCTCTAGTTTATTTATCAATTATAAATTAATTAATTAATTGCATCAGTTACATGTGTGCTTTTGTCTTATTATTCATACTCTTTTCATTTACTTTCTACGCTTATACTATTTTTCATAGAAATTAATGAAACTAGTCTCAAGATTTGCCTTGAAAATGTATCTTGCATAATGAATAACTCTGCTGCTGTGATATATTTGGAAAAGAAATCATTACATCTTGTGGTGCAGATAACCTCAGCAAAAAGTAGGGCAAATGATGTTTACAGTTATTTCACTTAAAAATTAGTGGGTTGGGGAGGTAGCGCAGTGGTACAATAACTGTCATGCATGTGGAAAGTATGGATTTCAACCCCAGTACTGCAAAAGAGCCAAACAAAATATTTTATTTATAAATGTAAAATTTTATGTGAAAAAGGAAAAGCTAGCAACACAATTCTTTGTTTCTTTCTGTCACAAAGCCAGGCAGATGTGCAAAAGGTGGTGCATAACCCTAGAATTCTAGGACTGGGGCTCAAACTGAAAGACAGTGGGTTAAATAGAAGCCTGGAAAAGGTAGTGGCTTAGCAAGACCCTGCCTCAAAGTAAAAAGTGAAAAGCAAAAGAAAAGAGCTGGTGCTATAGCTCAGTGTAAAGGCCCTGGGTCCAACTCCCAGTGCTAAAAACAAAATCTGCAGTCGCTGAGGTTTCAGATGTTTAATTTTTGACAACTTAGGCGTAAAATATGTAATACCACACGTTAACCGGTTGTACCACTGGAGTTTCCAAGGATAAAGTATAGATCACAAATAACCAAAGGGAAAAAAATCTCTCTAATCTATCTGCAATTTGATATTATTAGGGAAAGCTTTTGGTCTTTCAGAAGTTTCTAAACACTTGTGAAACTACTTACACACAAACCATATGCAATAACCTGTGTATTCCAAAACAAAAGAGTACTTCTTACTTTCATCGCATGGATACTCATTTCTAAGATAATGATACATTTTCACAAATCACACTTGACCACTAATCTTATTTTTAAATATCAAGGAATAATGTCAGTTTTGAAAGTATAACCATGCCTTCTGAATATCTGTTTCACCCAACAGCAATTCCACAGAATATATGGGGGAAGGGGCACACAAAATTGTATTTATATTTGTAATTCAGATATATAAAAAAATGAGAATGAGAACAATTGGGAGTTTTAGGAAAATCTTCTGAATTTCAGAATTTAAATCCTATAAATAAATAACTTCCCCAGGGCTGCAGCTGCATCTTTTCTGCAGAGTGCCACGTCTGTCCATACGGAGGACTCTGTCATTCTCCTGAGCTTGTGCTACATGAACAGCTTATGTCCTACTTGCTTATTGCTTGCAGTTTTCAATCCACAACTTATGCTCTAGATTGTTGTTGAATTATATTCCAACTAAACCAAATTACACTATTACATAATGTTCCCTGAGGGAATTGCTAAAATTTTCTTGCTCAAAACTTAAAATTGCCAGCCACAGAGAAAAATTGCTATAACCCAAGCCTTTTAGGAGCTCAAAATTTGAAGACAGTACAATCATGAAGATGCATAATCATAGTACGGTTTGATAAACACAATGCTATGGTTTGTGGTAGAAACAGGAGTCTGGGGGCTTATAGATTTTAAATTTCTCTTTAACATGGGCACTTCTAGGCGTGTTTAACCAGATTTATGTTAAGAATCAAGAGCAAAACACCCAACAAAATGATTCAAAATGTTTTGAGATTCGCCAGAAATAAAGCTGTAGTAAAGTTGTGGCCTGCAAAGATGGATCAGAGGGAAACCTGGACACTTAAAAGACTATCAAGAAAAAGCCAAGTATTTCAAAAGAAGACAAAAGAAAATATAGCTTGAGGACATCATAAAAGCCAAAAAGACTCTAGTTTCTAGAGTCTGAGAATTAAACCCCCCCCCCCCAGTACCAGAGTCCAGAATGGTGACAGCCTAAAACAGCCTTCAAGATTTGGTTCATAATTTTGGTTCACATGACCCCTAGAGTCAAGAGGAACAGAAGCCTGGACAGTTCTTTAGTTAGCAGCAGACTTTGGTATCACCCATATATGGTGGTTTTAGGTACACACAAAATACAAAAGTTGTGGGGTCAATAAAGTTTCCAGCCAGATTTCAGGAGAAAGCCTGAAAGGCCAGGCAGTGTGCCCCCAAAATGGTAGTTTGCAAAGCTGTAAGTATAAAGTCAAAGATACATAGATTGTCTGAAGAAAACTGCAATAAAGAAGCAGAACTGGCCCCAGAGAAAAACCACAAGAACTACAATCACTAGCAGTGTGACGGGCAGAGCCACCGAAGCCCTTCAGGGTTCACAATTTAACATCGATTGCGGGGATGCTGGAAGTGGAACTGTAGGAATTAGTGTTTGACCTGCTAGACTTTGGTCTTGTTTTTTTCCCATTCCTTATGATAACCCTACTTGTAACTTTGAAAATAATAATATCTATCTCGTGCCATTAAATGTTAAAAACTTTCTTTTCATTTGTACAAAGGTTTGCATCAGAGAATTTGCCTTGAATCTCAGAGGAGACTTTAGACTTAGACTTTTAGTAATGCTGAAATTGTTAGAACTTTAACAAATCTTAGGGGTGGACACATTGCCTTTTTCGTAAAGGAATGCATGTGAGAATTTGGAGAGCCAGGTGTGGAATGTCATGGCTTGTGTCTAGATGCTCCCCCGAAGCCTCATCTCGTCATTGGTGGGCTTTTACAGAGGTGGCTGGATCTAGAGTGTGTGACACTGGGATGCTAGTTGCAATGCTAAAATCAAGGACACTAGGATAAAGGATGTGAGTGCTGCCCACTTGAAGAGGCATGGATAAGACATAAGGGATAGAAAAAGCAGTGGTCATCCCTTTTTACTTTGCTCCCTTCTGTCCTCCATGAAGTGTTTCTCCTCTGAAATGCCTGTCTGCCATGCCAACTTGCCCTGGGGCCAACTGAGTATGACTTAACCCCTACAAACTATGAACTAATAAATCTCTCTTCCTTTAGCTTTGGGTGTCAGTTATTTTGTCCCAGCAATGAGAGAAAAATAACTTGGGCACACAACAATGAATATATGTATAATGCAATACTGTTATAGGAGGGAAAGATTAACTATATATCCACAGGTCAAGAAGAATTTGGAAAAAGAAAACATTTATTTGATTGAATTGTTGAAAGCTGATCAGTAGCTTTTCAGTAGCTTTCCAGTATGCATATGCAGGGAAATAGCCTTTTGGATTCCCTGAAGGTGAGAGGGAATCTGAAGAGCTTTACTTTGGCTGAATGTGCACTTTATTAAGATCACATCAGTGGTAGTGCACGTGGAGAATTGCTTACATAGGGCAAGCACATAGTAGATTCTAATAAGCAGAAGGGCTAGTAGATTGAACTAATATCCAAGCTAGAGATTTATCAGAATTATAGTGAAGTTGTGGCATAGGAAAAAAGAAGAAAGGTTGAACACTTAAAATAAGATGGAAAATCAGTGATACTTAATGACTAACTGGTTATGATAGGTTGGCATAAGTATAAAGTCTGATAAAATTTCATAGTCACAGTTTTAGCTTGCAGGGCTAAGTGAGTGGTGGTTCCATTATTTAAAATACAGTGTAGAAAACCAAAAGAGAGAGTCTTGGAGGAAGCTAATGAGGTCCATGTCAAGCTAAGGAAATTACTGGTCGACTCAAGTAGCAAACACTGTATGTAGGCTGAGAGCTGGGAGGGTGGGCTGGAAATGTAGATTTAGGTCATTCATCAGCATGTAGATGACCATTGGTACTTGGAGAATGGGGATGTGGGAGAAGATTAAGAGAGATGCAAGGATAGAACCTTTGAAAACATCAGTATTTAAGCAGAAAACTGAGAGAAGAAATAGTAAAAGCTCTAAAAGAAGGAACCATATCTGGGCCATGTGGGAGGTTAAGGGGGCAGCACAGAAGCAAGGGAAAAAGAGTTTTAAAGAGGAGAACAAGGTAAGAATCCTCGAGCCAGGAAGAGGGAGGTTGACTTTTTAAAGTTTTTTTTTTTTTTTTTTTTCCTCAGTGGTACCACAGATCGAACTCAGGACCTTGCACTTGCTAGGCAAACACTTATTTCACTGAGCTATATCTCCCTGGCTCCTAAAACATCAGTCTCAATTTCATTAACTTCTGCTGATGTTTATTTGTAGTTGTTTAAACCTTATTTATTTGGTACAGGCTCTCACTATATAGCTTGGACTTGGTGGCCGGCTCAGTGCACCCAGGGTTCAGAGCCAGCATGGCATCTGGTATGGGTTATTGAAGCCAGGTCCCTATGCTTGCCAGGCAGGCACTTAGATCAATGAGATATCTCTCCAACCCCTTGAATTTCTAAAGTTTTAAATCCAGGCTAGAGGCTCATCTCTCATAGTTTGTCTGTGTTTTAAGATTAGTCAAAGTTACCACTAACCCTACCCTGTATCTTTCTCTGTTATTGCTAGTTAGTGTTGCCAGAGCCATATCTGGGCCATGTGGGAGGTTAAGGGAGCAGCAGATTTGTTGCTTAGATTTCTGAAAAATCAGTGCATCCTTCAACATTTTAAGCCTTTC
>NW_004524601.1:18287323-18298237 GCF_000260255.1 Octodon degus
AAAATTGTAGAAAAAAAATAAATAAAAAAAAGAAATATCAAATTAAAAACTCTTTTCAGAACATTAAAACAGACTTTTGTGATAGCAAAAAAATCACCAGGAGAGTATCTTAGATTGGATTGTCAAGGAAAACTTTTCAGAAGCAGTATCACTTTAACTGAAGTTTTAGTGGGACAAAGAACCAAATAGAATAGTGTTGTAGGAGAAGAGAAAAGCTGGTGCAAAGACCTGTGTTAGGTGGTCAGGGACAGGAAGAAAACCAATGGAAGTAAGCCATTGTCCATGATGGCAAAACTGGAAGTGTGATAACTCACAAAGATAAGGCAGAAATAAGTTCATGAAGTCAAGGTGAGGAGTTTGGGTTTTGGCCAGTATTCTCCTGGGACACTGAGGAGTAAAATGATCTAATTCGTGTTCAACATACACACACATACACAGAGCTTGGATTCAACTGGGAACTGGGCTGTGGACAGAAGCTAGCCTGGAAATCAGGAGGGTGACTGGGGCAGTGAGTGACCAGACCCTCAGCATGAAGCACATTACCTCTCCTTCCTCAGCACCCACTTGAGTCACCTTTTCCAGCCTCCTTTAACCTAGATATGCCCTTTTGACCAGTTTCTCCTCAGGGGAACTCGAGTGGTGTTAGTGCGCCACTCAGAACTCCTGACCATAAAGTCTACTGCATCATCCTTCCCACTCCATTCACTTAGTGAAGGTGCACACAGTGACCACAGATGCCATGTACCCCAAATAATAGCATCATATGCTGGAAGGAGCTGAGGTCTTGAGTCATTGACTAAGAACTCACACTTGCATTTCTCAGGAATGAGAAGTAAGCTGTTCTTAGGGAATGTAGGGTTTTAGATCTCAAAACTACCAGCATTTCCTTAATTAAGATAAGCACTCACACAGAAAGATAAGCAAATGCATATAGTGGTGATAAGGATGGTGCAAAGTGATAGGTAACACAGGAGATGCAACGTGAAAAAACTCCATTGTAGATTGGTCAAAGGGAGGAAGAAGAAAGAGGAACCATAGGATGCTCATTTGTTATCTGTGTCCTAGAGTGAGGAAGTGGACTGAGATGTCTCTAACTCTCACTCCTTTTGAGGTCTCTAAGTGTTTTCCCAGGGCAGCTTTCTAGTAGTATATTTAAGATTAGAGAAAAGGAAAATACAATACCAGCAAATGATTACGGGGCACATGCCCTGCCATTGTGCTAATTGCTTCCCATACATTACTTTGTTTAATTTTGTTTACAATGCAAGCAAATCATGTGGGAAAATAACAATTTTCCCAACTTTGCACATGAAAACACAGTTACATGAGACACATGGTTTGCCCATATCAAAGTCTACTGATACGGGTTGACTTGAACCTGTAACCTCCGAGAAATTTTCAACAATGAATGTTTGATTTCTTGGTTATTGGTCTTCAAGTCTGGTAGCCTGGTTTCTCCACTAAGCTCAGAACAGTGAGGCACGTCTCCGGCTGTGGGCTATACTCACCTATACTTCCCACATCTCCTCACTGTCCTCATTCACTTACTTCTTGGGGTATGCGCTTCTCACGATGGGTCACAGGAGCACAAGAAGGCAAACTAAACCAACTAATACATTTAAGGGTGCTGTTTAATTCAACATGCTAGCTTTTCATTGAACAAAGCAACTCACATGGTCAAGGTCAACATCAATGGAGAAAATGGCTGGGAGGAGAGAATTATATTCTCTTCATCCTACCACAGAGCAATGACATTTAGCAGAGGGAAAGAAGTAAAGCTGGGAGCAAAATGCCACAACAAAAATTTGATGTCGAAACAGACAAACTCACACACAAGAAAGAACATTCTGAAGAGGGTTCTGAACTGAAGTGCACTGCACTGCTTGAGGAGCATGAGGACCAAGGGCCTTCACAGATGTCCTGTGGGCATAGCCAAGGGTGGCAACAGTGGTCACCACATGAGTTGCCATGGTGGAGGTGGGAGAGGCAAGCTCTGAGGAGGGAGGCAGAGGCAGGCATGTGAGGTTTACTAGGAACAGAAGGCACGCGAGTTCATGTAGCTAAAGGAGAGCTAGCACGGCCCGGTGATAAGTGTAGTAGCTCCCATTGCATGGCCAGTAATCTAAGAAAGCCTTGCCTAGTTTTATAACTTTGGACAAGCCACTTCACCTCTCGGAGACAGGATCCCCATTCCGAAGCCAAAAAGAATGAAAATGACTTTAATGGAGTTGATTTATTTATTTTTTTATGGGGATGTGGGGTTTAAAGAAGTTAGCATGTGGCACACAAAACAATCTCTGTCACAATACAAATGTTGAGTGAGTATTAGCTATTACTGCTTTATTTCCAGGATGGGAAAATATTCAACATGTTTACATATGGATGACAAATATCTTTTTAAAGGAAAGATTAGAAGTCTAGGAAATAAAGTATTTCACATCTTTTTTTAAATCACCACCTACTTACAATTTCTGTTCATGTAGGTGGATGTGAAAAAGCATTTTCTTCTTGGTCGGTCTTCTTATCCAACATGTCCTTTCTTAGGCAACATCAATTTGTTGCACATCCCTTATCTTAATCACATTATAATGAACTTCAATTTGTAATAATTTCCTTCAAAACCATTTAGTCTTATCATAAAGATGATAAAACTAACAAATTAGCTGCTGCTTCTTAAAATTGGAGCGTTTGCTCAATTTGGTTTTATGTGCCAATTTTTCTTTTTAATTATAGGCATTTAAGTCCTTGGGGATGTACCTGTTGGTAAAATTCTCAACTGCAGCTATTAACTGATAACTATATTATTTGGTGTTTGAAGTGTTCTACAGCTGATATTTAAATTAAGTCACTCTGCTCAAAGCTTTCACCAAAACCATTTCCTAAATTTTTCATAACTGCAAAGCACAGATTCCTCAAAGTTGAATTTAAATCACTAAGATCTCTCAATGCTTCCTGCCCATGTGTCCATCCATGCAATGGCCTTATCGTACTGTATCTTTCCCTGCCAAACCCAGTGTTTCAGGATGGGGCTCTCATGGCCAAATAGGGCCTCTCAGGGCACCAGGTGCTTGAAAGCTGGGCACTGGGTTAGTAGAATGGAAGGCAAAAGTAAGATGATACACATGCAGTTGTAGTGACTTTTACTATTGAAGAGCCCACTTCATAAACTACTAAGGTAAAAGTCATCCTTCTAGCACCAAGACTAGGATTTCAGTGGTTTGCACCTTCTTAAAATAGGACATTGAAGTGGGGATTGAAAAGTACAATGTTTTCAGAGCCATGTTACTATTTATAAGCATGGATTCATTGCTATGAAGGCCTAGCTAAACACTCGTTTAATCTGACCAGCCTCCTCCGACAAGCTTCATCTATCTATCTATCTATCTATCTATCTATCTATCTATCTATCTATCATCTATCTTTATCAAAACTCCAGTTACAGTGGTATTTCATTTTTTTGTCCTTGAATCTTTTCATTTAGGGCCAAGACCCCAATTCCTAAGAATGATTTATTTTGTTTTGGATGAATATATTTTTTGCTTCACTTCAAACTTCAGACTTCATCTTCCTTTGTTTAATTAATAATTCTTCACTATTTGTTTCTGATTTTAGTAGAAATGATGCTAAACATAAACAAGTTTCAGAAATAAATAATAGCTATAGATTTTAATTTTCTTAACCCTAAAGGTTTGTGTTATGTGGTATTTAATGAAGGCTGCCACAGAGTTACAAAGCATGTGTGTCTCTGTCCCAGTGTCTGAGACATGATTAAAATACACACTGAATGTTTACATTTAAAAAATATATGTTATAGAAAAAGACATATTGCTACTTCTTGCAGTTTTGCAACATACACCTCATCATTTGTGGCACTTTCTGAGGCAACCTCTTCATGAGCACCTTTAGTTACACTGTCCTGGCTGCTGAATTGCTTCAAAATGGTTATCTTTCCTGGTCATTTTGATTTGAGGGAGAGCCAGATCCTGAGATTCAGGGTGATGGGAGCACACCATCATGTTTTTGCAAATCTACCTTTTTGTTTTCTGGGATTTGGCAGTAATATTCAGTCCACTTTTGTTTACACTTTTTAAAAATATTAATGAAGGAAGACCCCTGGAAATGCTTCACAAAGTGGCAAGAATGATGGGGTAAGTGTGTCTGAAACAAGGGCGAGTACTGTGAAGGATATCAATGGCAACATGTCTTTTCCTATAATAAGAGTCTTAAAAATTCTAAACATTCTATTCTGTGACCACTCCACATTTCTCTGTGTGTACTTGCACCTGTGTATATTCATGTTTATGTAAAAGTGTCTTAGTTACTTTTCTGGCATTGCCGAGACAAAATACAAGACATACAAAGTTAAAGGGTTTAAGATTTATTTAACTCACAGTGGAGGATTCAATCCATACTCAGCTGCATCCAAGGCAGGGCAGCAGGGCAGAGGGGCAACAGTTAATGGTAGTGGAAGACAACAGAAGCAGCAAAAGCCGAAGTGAGGAGCGAGCCTCTTCCTCCCTTATATGGCATACAGGCTACCTGCCCTAGGGTGGGTATAACAGTCACACTCAAAGTCCCAGCAGTAGAAAACGAACCAATCCCAGATTCTAGGTTCAGTGACCTCTAAAAAGCCTGCCCCGATGACCCCATGAGGCTTTGTGTGGGTATCCAGACACAAACCATAACATAAGATATCCGTATCAGAATCTCGTTCCTGGGTTGGCAAGGTGGTCTTCTCAAAGGGATACCAATGACAGCAATTTGTTGTTATTCTTGAAAATGTTTGCTGGTTGAAAACTTCCCTCAGACTCACTGCAATTATACCATAGAGATCACTGTTTACTAAGATGAAAATCTTCTGCAGTATACATGTATATAATCAGCAGATGTCTAGTGTTTTTTCATTTTGATGTTAGATTTGCTAGTCTCTAGCAATGATTACATCAAGAGTTGACAGTTTACATTCTAAGAGTTTGGGAAGGATTTTTTATTTGGATGGCGCTGGGGATCCAACCCAGGGACTTACATATGCTAAGTATACACACTACTACTGAGCTACACCCCCTAAGCTGGAAATACTTCCTTCCTTTTTCTTATCAACAATGACTAATACGTAAGATATTTATGAAGCATAATGTTAGTCTTATTTCCCATCTTGATAAGAAGGAGAACCAGAAAGGATTTGTCTCTTCTATGGGTCAACTGTACAGATTTGAATAGATTAACTAAAATTCTAAACCTCAGTGTCCACACTTTAAAACTGAGAATATTTCATTAAGTACTTGGGAGGATGAAGTTCTAATAAGTAATGAATAAGCTAGACTACCAATGAAAATTCAGGACTAGAAGATTTCTGATATCACCAAATATGCATATAAGCTTTATGGATAGGGTCACATGTTTATGGTTAGGGTCAACTGCTTAGAAATTCCCAAAGTTTTCAATTAAATTATTGGCCTAAGTGGAGAATACTGATAATTCTGAATTATGCTTATATACACATATGCTCACACATCCATAGATAAAACAAATCCTCAGTATTAAAATATGAGATACAATATGGGTATAAGGAGACATTAAATAACAGTATGCTTGAGTGTATAGAATACAGTGTGAGTGCTACAAATGTGTAAAAATATGTGCTTTTGTGTAAGGTATTTATAGTTCAGCTTATTGCAAACTGTGCAGTAGCTGTCACAGTAACAAGGACATCCATGGGAACATAACTACTTCAAGTGAGTGAATTTCATCCACACAAATTTTTTCCTTAGGAAAGATAAACGAGAGACTACAGCTAGGCCAGGAGATCAAAGGGAAAGTCAGCAGCTTGAAAGCCTCATGCATTTTAGGAGTGTTCATGAGTCTGGGACAGGAGCCACCCATTCTTGGAGCAGAGGGAGCTGAGAATGGGCAGTGGGGACAGATCTGTACAGCAGGCAATGATTCAGTAAAGGGCTCAAAAGCAAGAAGTCGGTGAGTATCAATTAAGGGGCTCCTGCTAGAGGGTGAAGATCATGGTATACAAGGGTATTATGCAGGAGACAAGGGCAAATGAGCCACCAGAATTAGCTGATGGGCTTGCTTCCACTTCAAGGCTAAACTGCACGATAGGACATCCTTGCTGCAGTAAGATCACAAGGGCATTAAGCTGGATAGTAGAAAGGGTGTTGGATTTGGTGACACAATGTGAGTAGCCCATAACAAATGCATCAAAATGTGTAGGAATACCATTTAGTAAAGATGTCTTGGTTACTCTTTTCTCATTGCTGGAACAAAATGCCCAACACCCAAAATCAAGGAAGGAAAAGTTCATTGAACTCACAGTTAGTGGAGATTTCAGTGCACCCTCAGCTGGTGCCAAGGAAGAGTGGCACATGGCGGAGGGCAACAATTTGTGGAAAGCAGAAAATGCAGCAAGATCTAAAGGGGAGGAGTAGCCACAGACCGCAAGCCTCATTCCCTGTCATACATAGTGTGCAAGCTACCCACCCTAGGGCAGATGTAGCATTTACACCGATAATCTCAGCATTGGATCATAAATTAACCACAAACTCTAGAAGCCACCCCATGACTGCATGAGGCTTTGGAGGGACACTTAGACACAAACCATAACAAAAACCATCATGGAAAACAAGAGAAGTTCCTAAAAAAACTGAAACAGCACTGTAACATGTTCACCTATACCATCTCTGTGTATGTAGCCAAAAGGAACTCTCTGAGGGATACCTGTACTACCATCCTTACCGCAGCAGTGTGCACAATAGCGAAGATATGGAATATATGAGATGTTGATGAATGAATAAAGAAAATGTAGTGAACACATAGAATGAACTAATGTTCAGCCAGAAAGAAGAATGATAGATATCCTGTTATTTGAGGCAACATGGATAGAACTGGAAGACATCATGTTAAGTGAAGTAAGAAAAATCCAGAAAGACAAATATTGAGGTTCTCACTCATACATGAAAGGTAAAAAATTCAGTTCTTCAAAGTAGGATCGTGATCACAAGATGCCTAAAGAGACAGGAGAGACTAAGGATGGAAGAGATGGGATAACCAGTACCCAAATACACTTACACAGGAAGAATAACTTCTGGGGGTCGATGGCACAAGAGTTCAAAACAGTGTATCACGTTGCATTTTCATATCAATATATGAATTATAGATATACATAAATGAACATATATTTTTTATGTGGAGGTTAGGGATGAGATCCAGGGCACTACACATACTTAGCAAGGAACTCTACCACTAAACAACATCTTAGTAGTAGCAGAGAGGAATTCAAAGCTTCCTAAAACAAAGAAATGACAAATATTTACAAAAATGAAAATTCTAGTTACCCCGGTTTCATAATTGCACATCATATGTACATATTGAATTATCATAGTGTATCAAATAAATACTTCTAGTCCTGTGTGTATTTATTTTTATTTTATTTTATTTTTTCCTGTGTGTATTTAAATGAATAAAAGCTCAATAATACATTGGCATCTTTTCCTCAATTTTTTTTTTTTTTTCGCGGAACCAGGGATTGAACTCAGGCCCTTGCACTTGGCTGGCAAGGTGCTTATTGTACTGAGTCATCTCCCCAGCCCTTTCAATATTTTAGTCATAAATTTATTCCCCTAAATTTTTTAACATTTAAATATTAAACTTCAAAATGTCTGCTACACTATTCGAAGCTGAATTGACTATTTGGTTGTTCATGGCATTGAAAAATATGCTCTCATTTATGTCTTTTTCTGTGCTGAATCAGCTGGCGCACATGGCAGTCAGTCTAAGCAGTCATCCAGAGTTTTAGAAAGTAACGACTTCACACCCCCATTTCTTAAGACATCCTGGCATTTCTCACACTGCCGATTTCTTTAGTTCTCTTCTGGCTGTAAAAACACATGGTGAGTAAAATGTACATTGAGTATGCACAGTTGTTTCTTTTCCTTTCTTAGCAGCAGTAGCAACAGCATCTGTTTAACATCTGGCATCTTCACGGAATAGTTGGTTATTAGAGTTCAGACTGAGCCTTCGAGTTCATTCAGTCAGCAGCCAGATAGTTTTCTTGAGATGAGCCATTTTATCGCTATCATTTTGAAGTTGCACGACCATTTGTTCCACAAGCTTCTTTTAAGTAGTTTCATTGAAAAGCAATCATTATAACATTCTTCAGTGTGATTCCTCCCCCCGCCCCTCCCCATGGGACAAGTTAAAATGGAATCGCAGTAGGGAATTAGCATCTGTGTTTTGGAGCTTGCGAGAGTATCACACCTACAAATAAAAATTCTAAAGTAACTGCTGCAAACAAAAATTAATCCTAAAATTAACAAATGAAAGTGACTCAACCATTTTCGAGTACACAGACTCCCTTAGAATATGTATCAGTGTCTTCATAGCGTCTTAGAGGATGAGAGAAATGGTAGAAGAACTACAGAGCTATGTACAAATGAACCAACTGAGTTTCAGGATCAAAGGTGCTGCTCCTTATTCTCTACATAGATTTTAGTTGTGTTGTAACTAATTATTTTTTTATTTCCCCATTTTTCTTTCTGTCCTATGAAAGGAAAAGAGGTTATCATCCAAAGATGAAAAACACTGTAATTTTGAGTTAGCAAGTGGGGTGGGAGCCTATTTGCATGAGTTTGGTAAGTTTCCTGCTTACTTTTTGCTATTTTGTTTAGTTCCTTAGGTGCTGAATTAAAAAGAAGTTTTCATCTTACTTTTACCTTATCATCATCATTTTAGTTGGGCAGCAAGAAATGGGAATTTTTATTTTGAATAAAGATAGTGGATTGTTACGTATGTCCATTTTCTTTACAAATTGGCCTTCCCTAAAATAAAAATCTCTAAGCAAAGAAATCAAAATAAGTAATCAGAGAAGACAATAATTGATTGAAATTTTGAAATACAGCATCTAACCAGAAAGGATGGTAGCAAGTGTCAGAGAAGAGCAGAAAGACCAAGTGTAGCACTCTCCACAGCAGAAGTGAAACAGAACGTTCAAATGTTGAGAAAACAATCTCTTGATCTAGAATATTCTGTGAAACTATCAGGCAAATGAGAAGACTAAAGACTTTGAACATTCAAGTCCCAAAGATTGATGTCACAGACACTTTCTGGGCAGCATTGGAGAATGTACTCATTATTTGCAGCAAAATGAGAGAATACAGAAAGGAGGAAGCCAGGAGTTGCAGAGATCAGATCCATGAGTTTAATCAAGGGCAGCCTTAGATGGCATCTGTGTGGCAGAGCTGGAGTAGCTCACCCAGCTTCCAGCAAGAAGGCAAAGAGCTCCAAGGGGGAGCACTCCACAAGGAGAGCAGAAAACTACCTCCTGGTATTTGGTAGTTAGAAGTGGAGTGGGGGAGGGGTGCTATAGATGTGGAGAAAATGCTGCGAATAAAAACTGTGATAATTAATGACCTCAGCTAACCATAAAAGCAAAAGCTAGAAGTGAAATTGCAATCTTCCTACATTGCTTAGGTGTGTAATAAATATCACATCTGTGAATATAAAAACGTGAACACTGATTACTGGTGCAATCAGAGAATAATAGGGCAGCATTGAAGATGCAGGGTAAGGCATACAGGGGCAGACATGTAAAATATCTAAGTCTCTATCCATTATAAGTTTTTGGAGGTTCAGAGACAGGGATCAGAATCACCAAAGCCCAGTCCTTGTCCCAAACCACAGAAGTTGGTGGTAGCTGCTCACTTGGGAGACCGTTGCTATCCTTCTGTTGTGTTATTTCCATAACCCCAGCAAAACATTTCAAGAATAATCAATCCCAAGACTTAAATTCTTAGTTTTAAATTAATATTAGAAACAAACTCTTGTCCCCCCCCCCCAGGTAAACACCGACGAAAGCATTTGGTAGTATTTTGCTTTTCATTCCTATTGTAAAATTAAGTAAATTTGCAACTTTGTAGTTTATACAAGTGACGATGCCATTCTCAAAACTGCGTTTGTCACTGTCAGCAGCATACACCTAAAATCTAATGAGGGAAGGATGATGTACATTGATCCTGAGATTTGAGGCATAGTAGTTTCACTTCTATGGAGGCGGAGAAAATTCTAGGTGCTGTTATGGTTTGTGTCTAGATGGCCCTCAAACCCCCCTGCAGTCATGGGGTGCACCTCTAGAGTTTGGGATTAATTCATGGCTCAGTGCTGGGATGATGGGGTATTAGTGCTGTATCCATCCCAGGCAGGCAGCCTGAATTCAGTCTAAGGGAAGGAAAGAGGCTTGCTCTCTCGTCCCTCTCTTTTTGCTTTTGCTGTCTACTGCTGCTATGAGCTGTTGCTTCTCTGCCATGTGCCGCCCCCCCCCTTGGAGCTGGCTGATTGTAGGCAGAAACCTCCACAAGATGTGAACTAAATAAAGCTTTCCTTCTTTAATTCTGGGTCCCAGGTATTTTGTCCCAGCAAGAGTAAAGTAACAAAGACAAGCAGTCTTGAAACAAGGTCTTCACTTGTTTGGAAACAAGGAGAGAAAGTAGAGAGGGGCAGAGAATGACAGAAAGACAAGAAGACAGAGAGATAGAGTCACAGGGATGGGGGAATAAAAGAGAAGGGGAGGAGCAGAGAGGAGAGGAAAGGGATGATAGAAAACATTTAAATTCTCAGGCTAAATATGTCTCCTGGCATGCCCAAAAACCCTTCATGATAAAAGTAATTTTCTCAATTGACTGAACTTGATTTGATTGCTTATTAGGCTACAAATTGCATCCCTACAGAAGCATTCCATGTCAAAGAGACTCTTCTTTAAACGATTCAATTTTCCTCTCACTGAGTGTCAAGAGTAACAGAAGGACCTCTCTGCTTTCTGATAGTCATCTGTTGTGGAAATACTTCCCTTTATTAGGTTTTCTTATCTTGTGTAATCTATTGTCATTGGAAAAATGCCATGTTGACTTTTCT
>NW_004524601.1:18298337-18299248 GCF_000260255.1 Octodon degus
AGGACTTTGTGCTTGCTAGGCAAGTGCTTATTCTACTGCGCTATCTCCCCAGCCCTAAATCTTTTATTTTATTCTGAATGCTGAATATGTTGGATACTTTATTTATAAAATGTAAAGACCAGCTAGAGGATTCATTTAATACACTAAATATTCTATAGGCCATTCTTTGTCAAGTTTGGCATTACTGAATTTTTAAATTCTTGACCATTAAAAGATAAACTTTTTAAATTAATTTTATTGAGAAACAGATAGCAATGAGACAGTTTCAAAACCGATTAATAGGACAGTTTCAATAATTAATACATTGCATATTATTATATTGTTAGTGGTTAGTCATAGTACAAAATGCAGACATGATATCCTGTACAAACACTATTAGCACAAATCTTTCTTCTCATTGAATTAAGCGAAAGTAGCTGTATATCTATCCTATTTTGTATATATAGATGCAAAATGGTCCTTCCTTGGTATCCTCTTGTTTTGTTTAGTTTTTGTTATAGATGGGTATTGCATTGTCATTTAAATATTTTAGGTGCATGAATTCAGCAAAATCTTCCAATATAGTCCAGTAGTCCATAATAGTAGTGGGTTATCTGTAGGACTGGCAATGTCAGAGTTGTTGACTTGAACCTTTTACACCACAGCATATTAATATGGCTTTACTTTTTACACCTCATTTTTATACTTTTCTGCTGGATCGCTAAGATCAATATAAAGCAAGATCTATATAACAAGAAATGTAACTTTTGTATCTGATAAGGTCAGTCAAGTCCCTTCAGTATTTATCCTGTAACCCTGTACCGCAGTTTGCACATCCTTTGTCAGAGTCAGCCATGTGGATGAGTCACGGCCATTGCTTGACCAATTTGCTCTTTGTGAAAGCTTGAGAGAATGTTTTCTCTCCCTGTGAC
>NW_004524601.1:18303921-18305100 GCF_000260255.1 Octodon degus
AGGGCCCTTATATAGGAGGCCTGGGAGAGCTCATCGACTTCTGCTGAGGGGGTTACAGCCAAAACATCAGGGAGGAGGCCTTCACTAGTGCTGAGTGTGCCAACCAGGAACAGCAGAACTGTGGAAAGAAATGTCGGTTGTTTATGAGCTAGCCAGTCTATGGCATTTAGTTATGGTAACCTTAACAGACCAACACATCATTTTTAAACCATCTGTGATGCTTTAGTTGTTGTTCTTTGTTTTGATGGAACTGGTTCTAAGATTGCTTTGTTTAATGAAGACAGTAGCAGGACTTGGCCATCAGTGAGCTCCCTGATTATTTCAGGCCTGTTTGTCTGTTAGGACTCTTTGCCTACCCAACCTTTGTCCACCAGATTTTGGTCAGTCTAGATCGAATTCTCATTTGACTTTTCTGGAACTATTCAAAATACTTTTCCTTTTCCTCTAACTTTATAGCATGAAATATAATACTTTATCATTTCAGTTTATTCCACTCTCATATTTTACATTGCTTTGTATTTTCCTTCCATTTAATATGTGTTTTCTTTTTTCTGTCCACCTGGAATCTCAAGTGAGTTACAAATTTCAGTCAGTTCCTTGTCTTCACAAGGTGTCAAAGAGGTGTTTAAACAAAGAGTTCAACACTACCATCAACTCATAATTGGAATAATTTCTACCTGTTTAACATCTCTGTGTACTTCTAATCCAATACACATTTTGATGTTTTATTTTTTAGTTACTTACATTTGTTATGGTCAGTGATTGTAAACTACCAATGAAAGGACCCGACATCTACAGTACTCATTTGCCTAAGTAATGTATTGGACATTTTACTTTAGTAGAGAAGTATGTCATAGAATTCTTTTTGTTACTAACAAAAGAGCATTCAATTCTTTAGAAATAAGTAATCTCGGTGGGTTAGTGTTTGTGTCTTTTTTTTATTTTGGAATAACTACATTTCTATATAACATGCTTTTACTCTTTCTTGATTTGTCAATTTCAGGCTTACCTTTAGAAATCCATAAGACAGGCAAAAGAGTAACTGCCTATTAATATCATCAATGTCTGTACATTAATCTCCTCAAAAGTTATATTGCACCTTATTTATAGTTAAATTATCAATATTTATAATAATGAGTCTTTGTTAATCTTTTGTCAAATATTGAACTGTTTTTGTCT
>NW_004524601.1:18308171-18335455 GCF_000260255.1 Octodon degus
CTTGGTCTTACCCATCCAGCGGAAAAGTATAACCACGAGCTATAAAAAGTAAAGCCATATTAATATGCTGAGCTGTAAAAGGCTCAAGTCAACAACTTCAGACAATTGCCAGCTCTGCTGATAACCCACTACTATTATGGACTATTGGACTATATTGGATTATTTTGCTGAACAGGAGTTGATTTATCTTTGATAATTACTCCCATCCCTCTTCTCTGTTTCCTATGTGTAGGATGATGGTTAGCTGAAGATTAGAGCTCCTGAAAGGGATTTCTAATTTGCTTATCTTCATTATTGTAGTGTAGATTTTAGTCTCCTTTTATCTCTTTCCTTGAATGAAACTATGCTTTTCGCTCTACCCTTTAGAATCAAAACTTTTATGTAAATTATTACTGCTAATGTCCAATAACCCTTTTTACCACCATTCATTCTATTTATAAATATGTAGAGAGGATAGCATTATATTTTTGCTTAATGGGCATGTCTCTTACTTTTCTCAGAGTTCTTTAGTTTGACTCTTAATGTTAACTCTGTGGCCTTTCTATTATCTCCCTTTCCTCCAAGTGTCCGTAATCCTTGTGTTTGTCACATTTGGGTTGAAGATATCTATTGATGCCTATGGACCACAAAGAGATCATTAATATTGAAGATGAAGCTTTGAACAATTATTGGCCTCTTCCTCTCTCCCTCCCACCCTCCTCTCCTCCCCCCTTGCACCCCCTGTCTGCATAGGTGGTGCTTCTCACCTCTGGGCTTCACTGAAAAGTGAGAAAGCCTTGAAGTGTTTCCACATGTTCCTGTGTGCTTCAGTCTCTCTAACAAAGAATCCCTCTATTCCAAAACTGAGAGCCAGAAACATAGAGATTGAGAGTTGTTCGTAAAGGGTCACTGGGAAAGGGACACTCTGTGGAGGGGGAGGAGGACGCCCCTGAGGGAAGGACAGAGGACTAGTAGGGTGCCCTCTCCCTGCTCCTTCCCTTTTGCTCTTTCCCTCTCCTTTCCTCCCACGCTGCCTCCTTGTGAAATGGGATCCTTCTTGCAGCCTACAGGTCTACCCCATAGAGCAAAGAGCTGGGGCAGAGAGGAGTGGGGCAGACTTGAAGGGACAAAAGGAAAATGAGCAGGACAAGTGGCTACCCTAGCTGAGCCAGGTGTGGTTTATTGGGGGGGGGGGCAAGAGAGTGGCACAGATGTAAGTGCTTAAGCGGATCTGCCACGTGTTTATCGGATTCCTAACCTGCCTTCCCTGATTTACCTAAGCAGCTCACCAGAGGGTGAAATGACCTAATTTGTTTCCATGGAAACATACAGATTTCAACACATCAAATTGTACTTTTAAAAGTTTTATTAAATGTGTAACATTTTAATGAAGATCCTGAGTCTACAAAACCCACAGTACTCCTGAGGGGTAACCGCAGCGAGAAGCAGAACGATTGGCTCTCCCTTGGAGTCAGTATGCTCTTGCTGTTTTGCAGGCTTTGTTTGCAAGGAGGAAGAAATGGATCTGAAAGCATTTGTAACTCTTCAAATATAATTGTACTTGAAAGGAATTCTTCAACATGCTGAGAATTATCCATTTGTATGTTTCAAAAGTTAATGCCTCTTAAAGTAAAGTGATAGTTTACTAAATTGGGAATGTTGGAAAAGAGGGGAAATAGGTATTCTTTTTATTTGGAAAAAAAAAAAAAACCCTTTTCATTACAGATCGTGCGTCCTCTGTGTCTATGGGTTCCTATCTATGGATTTAGCCAATTAGATTCAAAACATCAGGAAAAAAAATTGCAACTGTATTGGACAAGGCTTCTTTGTCATGAGTCCCTGCTCAATACTGAATCATACATAAGTTAGAGAAGACATCAGGTGTAGGGGAGGAGGTACATGGATTATAAGCAAATACCACCCCACTTTATGCAAGGTACTTGCATATCTGTGGGTGGCTTCATATCTGAAGAACTTCATTCTCTGTCTCAACAGAGTGACTTTGGTACTTTAAATGTGGACTCTAGAAGGCTGGAGATGTAGCTCAGTGGCAGGGCTCCTGCCTGGTAAGAGCAAGGTCCTAAGTTCAAGTCCCTGGTTTTTTTTTTGTTTTTTTTTGTTTGTTTGTTTTTTAAGACTATAAGTATGTAAGTGCCTTTTTAAAGCTAATAAAGTTCATAGTACTATACTGTATTTATTTACCTTACATAGCATGATGTTTTGATATAGCGATTACTACAGCCAAGCAAATGAACATATCCATCATTCTCAGAATTACATTTGGTTTTGTGGTGAGAAGACCTGAGCGCTATTCCCTTAGCAAACTTCCAGTACACCGTCCAGAATCATTAACTGTAATTCTCATGCTATATATGAAGCCTTGGTTCCTTTATTTTTCCCCCATTTTCTTCCATGATATAAATTGTTCTAAGCATTGTACGTCCCATACAATAGAGATAGCATGGCACTTTATCATTGTATTTGTCAATGTAAAAGGAAAGTAGCTGACTCTTACCTAGTTATAAGCCTCAGATTATTTTACTCAAAGCTTACGCTTTAATTTCTTGAGCGTTGGCTTTCAGCATGGAGAATTCCATTACTTTATGGATTCTGATTATCATTTGCAACTGTTTGGGGCTCTGAGGCAAGCGAGGCTTACTGAAAATAACAGCAGAGTCTTGTGCTGGCCGCTGGCATTTGTGGGATTTCATGCTGCCGATTGCTTGTGCCCATATTTTCCTGCTAACGTGATGTCTTCTCCAGGTGTGCTCTCAGCCTCGTCTTCCCTAATTCTTCATGAGACCTTTTACCTTACTGCCACTTTATCTTCTTCCCTTGGAGAGCTGGAGATTTACATTTTTTAAGGACATTCTTCATTTTAGCTGAGTTGTGATATTTACCAGTGTAAAGTTGCTTATTCTAACAAAAAATCTTAACATCTTTTTTTTTTTTAGCAATTCTATCACATTGGTAATATATTGATCAATTTCAACTGTTTTGTTTATTCTCCGGATGGATCGATTTTCTTGCTTCTTTTAGCATCTGGTAATTTTATAGTCAGTAAGAGAATAATTGGAGGCAAAAGGTCACATATAAAACTAGAGCTTTAATAAAAATCTGAGAGATTTCACTATGTTAGGAACAAATGCAATGTGATTTAGTTTCTAAGTAAGAAAAGATCCCAAACCCGGATGTGGTGGCACACACCTGTAATCCCCACACTTGGGAGGCTGAGGCAGGAGGATCACTGCGAGTTCCAGGCCAGCCTGTACTACATAACAAGACCCTGCCTCGAAAAGCTAAACAAAAGCAAAAACAGCTTGGAAAAGATCTCGAGAAGAAGGTATAGGATTTTGTCGAAGAACTTATGAGCTAAGTAGATGTCCAAACATGTCTAGTGAGTAAACCTCATTTAAACAGGGCTTAACCCACAGAGATGAGCTCAAATATATATGGATTTTTAAAAATATTTTATTTTACTTATTTGGTACAGGGTCTTGCTACGAAGCTCAAACTCATAGTGATTCTCCTGTCTCAGCCTCCCCAGTGTTGGGATTACAGGCATGTGCCACCAAGCTCATTGTCTGTGGCCATATGGAGCACGTGGCACGGGGCTGGCACGGCATGTGGTACAGGAGATCGAACTCGCGTCCTTGTGCTTCCTTGTCAGGCAGTTAAACTGCTGAGCTATTTCCCAAGCCCCGAGTATATGTGTTTTAATGTGTGTGTCCTTTTTATATATTCACATATATTATTATCCATATTTGACTATGTTTTCCTAGATATTCTTATGCATGTATTCATGGGCATGCAAATATATATATATATATATATATATATATATATATATATATATTGCTATATTGTATCATATGAAAGTAAATGGTCCAAAAATAGTTATTTACAACCCCAAGTAAGAAATTTTAAGCTAATTTTTTTTAGAGAGAGAGAGAAATAAGATAATTTTAACAAGTGAGAAAATGTAAAGTATCTTTGCTGAAATTCTTAAATGGTTCTTAGATTCTAACCCTCGACATTGGAAATTATCCAATGTGAATAGTCAAAAACTCTGCTAAACTATCTGTAAGTTTGTGCCTAAAAGTAGACATAGCATAGTCTCTTTTGAAAGATTTAAAAATAGAAATGGAACTAAATTCTGTCTGATAATTTAAGAAAAGAAATTGTCTTCACATTGCATATATATATAGTAATACGAAGACAGTAAGAAGTACACATACAATGCATTCTTTTGTGGTTAGTATATAAGACTATATCTTTAGAAATATTTGGCTTACAATTTAAGACAAAGTCTCCAAAAATATTACAGACTTAAAGTAATTTGTTTTCCCTCACTATGTTAACTGCTGCATAGCAAATATCTCTAAGTTGGTGGCTTAATTCAATGACCCTAATTATCTCATAGTCTCCGGAAGTCAGGATTTGAGATGCGACTTAGCTGAGTTCGACACTTTCACAGTCCTCTGAAAGTTGGTACACCTTATCCTTTGCCAAAACAAGAGAAAATATGTTTTGAGATTTTCCAGGTGAAAAATCACTATATTAAGTCTACTAAACATACATGTAATATTTACATGATTAGGTTGTCTCACACTTTTACCTTTTGTATTTTTTATTATGGTATCAAGTCAACACCAGCCACTATAGCAGTCAGAAGAACACCCTCACTATTCCCTATGGTGCCAGCACAGAACAGGTGGAGCCATGGACTAAATTTTAGCATTGGGAATAGAATTTAATGCGTGTCTTCAATAGATTGTTGAGAAATTTCAAGAAGACCATGCTTGACATATGGTATTTACACTAGGTACCAACATCTGTGATATTAGAGAAGTGAATCTCATTTTTAATAATTGCTTAGGTGATAAAGGTTGGTCTGAACCGTATAAGAAAAGCTCTGAGAGATTGCTATTTAATGACGAAGACAAAGCAGTGTTAGAAGTTTTACTCGATTTGTATGTTTGACATTTTATTTTCCATGGAGCTAAAATGAATCTGTTTCTCTCCCTCTTTCTCTTTCTGACTACTTTTTTCTTTTTTTGAAATAGACTGAGGTGCTTAGTGAAACAGCTGGAAAAAGGTGATGTCAATGTCGTAGACTTAAAGAAGAATATTGAGTATGCAGCGTCCGTGTTGGAAGCCGTTTATATCGACGAAACAAGGCAAGTCCGAGCCTCCTCTCTCCCCACCTTCCTCGCCCTTTCCCCCTCTTGGTTCCTCTTTCTTACCCTTCTTTCATCTCAAGCAGAAATGTAGCATGTCTTAGCATGTTACCAAAATCAAAATCTTATTAGAATTTGAAAGGTTCTTTTTCATATACCTAATTACCTGTACTTGGATTCTTTTTTGAAAATACATATTTGAAAACCAAATTTTTGAATATAATAAAATCATCAAAAAGTAGAAGTTATTAAGTGGAAACTAATTAAAATGTCCTCTCTGGCATCTTTACTGTCTTTGGGCCCAGTACTGTAGTACTGAGTTTTACTCATGAAAGAATTTTCCCCATTATCTGGAATTTCAGAGTTCTTAGTGAGGAAGAAGGTGTTAGCCGCTTACCCACTCTCTTAAGGTGTATCTGTCACAGCCTCTAAAGAGGAAATCCCAAGAGGGATTGCTGTGGAAATCCCAAGAGGGAAATCATCCAAAGTTAGCCTCTAACTATCAGCCTATAGAGTGGCCACTGGGAAAGAAAGCTGTGAAGAAAGTTGTTGGCAATTGCTGGGGCCCTCTGCAGGTGTACTTGCCCTTTGGGGATATTTGACAAACCAAACCCAGGAGCTCCAGCCAAGTGTCTCCTGGTGCTCAGACAGAGGTGACAGGGAAAGGAGAGCTACCTGTGGGCCCAAAGCTGAGAGGAAGCCTGCAGAAGAAGAGCTGTGAACTTTTCAAGTTTGTCTCAGAAAAGACCTTGGGTTTTTCTAGAGCTGGAATGAAGCTGAAACAGAAGCCTCTTGAAGGACCAAAAAGGATGGACATCAATAGTGAAAAGAAAGCAAAATACCAGAGTGACCACTGGTACAAGAACTAGAGTAGGAATTGTAAAACATAAGCCAAAATGTAAGCAGGCATTTGTGATCCTGGGTTCTTTCTCACCAGGTAAGTATGAGAGGGGGTACACCATGGAGCACCACAGCCACTGTCTAGTCAGACTCTTTGGCCTGTGAGTCCCTGGCCATCCTGTTTCTGAACAACCAGAGAGACTGAGGAAATGAGGTACATGGACAGCGAACACCCTATCCTGCGCCCCTTCTTCTCTGCAGGACAAGGGCAAGGCCTGGGCTTGGGAGAGGTGGAGAATGTTGGACTAAATATGAAATTGAAGCTTCTATTCACCTTTGTGTGTAGGACTGTGTGTGCACACACAGACACACACACACACATGCATACACACAAATGCAGGCACACACACAAATAATGTTTGTTATGTAATAAATCCACATGCTTTAAAAGACAAAATAATGATTAAGGCACCTCATGAAAGTCATGCCTATGTCTTCCTTGCTGTCTCCTCCACTCGCAGAGGAAATCTCTCCTGTATCTTTCCAGAGATGTATTACGAAGTGCTAGTTTGTATTTTTCCATGCTTTCATGGATGGTAGCAGAGAACATGCAGAAGATAGAAATGGTTTTTCATTTTACTTCTTTCACTAAATGAGGGAACTCGGAAACCTTGTACCATGTTCTGAACGTCTTTACAGCCAATAATGAGGATTTTCACTAGTAAGAATCGGAAGAGCTCCCAGGGGAGATATGTTGTCCAGGGGTTGCCTTGGTCCAGAGAACAGAATCTCTGCTAAAGCACAGCTTGGAGTTCTAAATCTTGGGGGGCGGGGGGGGCTAACAAAGCATATGTCTACATCGCAGATTTTTTCTACAATCATTTTCATGATTTATTTCTCCAAATACACATAAAAGTTTATGATCATTTCTAGGAGAATAGAGATCAAGTCTGAATTTTTAAAAAACCTAACATTCTTATAATTTTTCTTGTCTGTGCTATATTGTTTATAAGTTGATTTAGTTGCACAGGCTTAAGATTTCTTCCATTTGGACTTGACATTTTTTCTTACATTTATTAATGAAACTTGGCAACTTTTGCCTCCAAGCATTTTTTGGATATACATCCTTCATCTTATAATGGTACAATGCCAACTATTTTCTGGCTTGCCTATGTGTCCCTCTTTCATTTGATAGATTATGATGTTATATTTTATTATGGTTTATGTCTAGGTGTCCCCCCCAAATCCTCATGCAGTCATGGGGCAGCTTCTGGAATTTGGGGTTGATCACTGTGTGTGTGGGTGCTGCACCTGCCCTGACACTCTGCATTACAATGTCAGGAGCGGGGAGAGGCTGGCTAGCTGCCTGAGCTGCTGCCACCACTACTTTTACTCTCTGCTCTTTGCTGCCCCTATGAACAGCTTCTCTGGGTCATGTGCCACTCTGCTTGAGCCAGATGAGTATGGACTAAAACCTCCACTGACTATGAGCTAAATAAACCTTTCCTGCCTTCCTTTTGGGTGTTGGGTATTTTGTCCCAGCAATGAGAGAAGAGTAACTGAGACATATTCACTCATTTTTATGTTGCATTTCCTTTCCTTGAAGAGCATGACTCCATAGATATTTTGCTAACTTAGTTCCCAATAATCCTTAACTTGTTTAAATATATATTATATTTAAAGCATAGTTCAGGGCTATCCAAATAGCTCGGTGGATTAAAGCACCTGCAAGCAGGTGCAGAGACGAGGTGTTCAATCTCTGGGCCTGCTGTGCTAGCCCTGTTCCCGGGGCAGGGTGAGATGGCAATTGAGACTGGGCATGGTGGTGCACACCTGTAATCCCAGCTCTTGGGAGGCTGTAAACAGGTGGATCACTATGAGTCCGATCTAGTAGTGAGACCCTGAACACTCTGTAGACCCTTCTCTAAAATACAAAATAAATAAATAAAATAAATAAATACATACATAAAGCATAGTTGGCATTTGAAAATTTCTCTTTTGTAGGGAAAACATTTTGTATGATACTTAAGTATGTTACATCAGTTAAATTTTAGGTCATTTGTTTTGTTTTGCTTTTTGTTTTTTATTATTTTAATGAGAATCAAAAGCAATGAGACAGTTGCAAAACCAATTAGTAGGACAGTTTCAATAATTTGCTGTTTTCATAGTGGTTATTCATAGTACAAAAAGCAGACATGATATCCTGTCCAAACACTATTAGTACAAATCTTTCTTTGATTTTTGCTCCTTAAAACAAACCACCCCAATTCCCAGAAATAGTTCATTCCCAGCTTTTGCTCAAACCACATAAAAATGGTCCACTTTTTCATTTTAAAATCTGTATGACATTAGCATTTTTAAATTGGATTAAAAATAATGCCCCACATTTATATCATCTTCAAAAGACTTTTAGCTTTATTATCTCACATTAGTCTCACCACAATCCTATCGGATCGTCAGAGTAATTGTTACTGTCTGCCTTTTCCATTGAGAGAATGAAAATTCATTTAAATATCAAAACAACCCTATGAGATAAAAAAGTCTATTTTACCATCTTGTACATGAGAAAACTGAGTCACAAAAACTTATATAAATTCCTATGGGGTGACCTAAATAGTGGAATTAGGGTTCTGGTAATTTGCTTCCAGAGTTCAGATTACAAATCTTACCCCAAGCCTCTCTGTAATGTTTAATCCAAAGGCGATTTCAGAGGCTTATTGGAAGTTTTATGGCTCTCTGTGTGCAGTCAGGGTGCTTAGGTCGGGGGCCAGCAGCTCTGCTGTGGTTTATCTCTTGCTAATTCAGTCTTAAGCAATGACATGTTGATAGTAGGAAACTTATCAGAGTGGGCTATCACACTATGGAAAATGCCACGAGAGCTACAAATCAGGATTTGGTTTTCCCTAGAAATCCTTTTGTTAACATCACGGTACTAGATAAACCCAGGATTACCTCTTACAAATTTTCCAAGAGCTATGATGTTATGGTAGAAATATCATCTTAAGAAATTCTAGAAAACAATGCTCAATTTGATTTGATTTTCTAGAAATATATCAATATATGTGTAGAAAACAATGAAAGATGTTGTTTGAAAATTGACTGGATTGGAAAAGAAATTTGACTGTGCTGAAATTGACTGGATTGAAAATTGACTGACCAGTGAGATAGCTCAGTGGACTAAAGTGCCTGCTTAGGTAAGCTTAGACAAGCACAGGGACCACAGTTTGATCCATGGCATCACATGCCATGCTAGCCCCACCCCAGGGCAGGCTGATCCAGCCACAAAGCAAAACAAAAAAAAAAAAGAAAGAAAAAGAGCAAAAGGCCAATATGTAGTAATATAGGACAAAATGGGGCTTGCTAGTTGGTTGAAAACACATGTGTATGTACACAACACACACACACACACACACACACACTTACCTCTTGTGACTAAGCATTAGTGACTTCAGGATTTCAGCTCATTTTTTTTTTTTTTTTGTCTTTAAAGATTATTTTTGTGAGAAAAGAGTTTCTGATTGAAGCTGAATTGTGACCTTTGTGGGGATTATAATAAAATTCCCTAGTGAATATGACCATTTGCTGGTATTTTAAAAAGTTTTTTATGCAAATGCCAGTATTTTATGAGTCTTGCTTTCAGATGCATCCCTAGAGATTATTATTTTTCAAAGTTGCACAGTTGTAATCCAGAAACATGTGGGCTCAAAACAAAGTAAAACAAGGTTGTCCTTATTTAAGTTGGGACATTGCCAAACGAAGTAGCATCTCTGTCCTCATGAAGAGGAGGGCAGAGAGCTGACTAGGATGTGTAATTTCAGACATAGACCTTACACTAATATCTCATAAAAATATAATTTATTCTGATTAATATAAATCAACCTGTCTTATGATTATCATATTTAGAACATAGATACTAGGCTTAAAAATAGTAGGTTGTTTGAGGATCCCATGATTCCTCTACTCAATAATCTCTTTAAGGAATTACCTTACATCTATAGGACCTAGATTTATACTTTAAAAGTAATGAGGACAATGATCATTTTATGAGTTGTGTGAAGATTACATGTAGTGTAACATTTATCAGAATAAAAGTTGGAGAGTTAGGGTTATAGCTCAGGTGCTTTAGTGCCCGCCTGTCAAGTGCAAGGTCCTGACTTTGTTTCCCAGTACACACAAAAAAATAAATAAAAGTTGGAAAAGAGCCATTATTCTGTCATACTAATACAAAGAAAATACACTTTCAACTTTGGAAATGTATAACACATCAAGATTTGTGATCTACCTACTAGTGAAAATACCTAATTTCTTTTTTCCTTCCTTCCTTCCTTCCTTCCTTCCTTCCTTCCTTCCTTCCTTCCTTCCTTCCTTCCTTCCTTCCTTCCTTCCTTTCTCTCTCTCTCTCTCTCTCTCTCTCTCTCTCTCTCTCTCTCTCTCTCTTTCTTTAACTTTCTGCAAAGCTTTATTCCACAGGGGCTCAGTCCTTGGCAGCTGCCTTCCTCATGGTGGCCAGCAAGTTGCTCAGCTCCTCTTGCTTCCTCTTAGCATGGATGTCTTGCTAGGGTGGTATGGAATCTCAGTGTTGTTTTATTTTGTATTTCTTAAATGACATTCAACATCAAATGATGCTGAACATTTTTTCACATATTTACTTGCCATTTGTAATTCTTCCTCTGAGATGTGTATATTTATCTCAGATGCCCATTTTCAGATTGGGTCTTTGAATTTGAGAGGACTGATTTTTAAAAATTCTTTATATGTTCTAGACAAGAAGGATTTTGTTAGAGGGACAGTCATCTATAATTTTTCTCAGTCTGAGGGTTTTCGTTTTACTCTGTTGCAGATTTGCTTTTTTTTTTTTTTTTGTGATACCAGGGATTGAACTCAGGATCCTGCACTTGCCAGGCAAGTGATTAATCTACTGAGCTATCTCCCCTGGCCCAAAGATTTACTTTGAATTGAAGAAACTTTTCAAAAACGATGAGATCCAGTTTTTCATTCTTTGAATTATTTCCCATGGATTTTGGTTTTTGTTCATGAATTCTACCTACCCCTATGTGTTTAAGATTTCTACCTACATTTTCTTCCAGAAGATTTCATGTTTCTGTTTTAATATTTAAATATTTTATCCATTTTACTGTAGTTTGTGCAAGGTGATAGACATGGGTCTTGTTTTAACCTTCAGCATGTGAAAAGCCAGTTTTTCCAGCACCATTTATTAAAGAAGCTGTTTTTCTTCCAGTGAGCATGTTTGGCCACTTTATCAAAGATAAGGTGATTGAGTGCATTTTCAGTTTTGTGTGCATCTTTTAATCTGTTTCATTGATTCTCAGATCTGTCTCTATGCCAGTACAATGCTGATTTTATCACAGTAGCTTTATAGTATAATTTCAGGTCAGGGATTGCATTGCCTCCTGCCTTTCCTTTGTTTCCCAGGATTTCTTTGATATTCTGGTCTCTTCTGGTTGTAAGTGAATTTGAGGAAAGTTTTCTCTAACTCTGTGAGGTATGTTAATGGTATTTTAATTGGGATTGCATTGAATCTGTATAACAATTTTGGAGTATGACCATTTTCGCAATGGTGGTTCTTCCTATACAGGATCATGTAATATCTTTCCGTTTTCTCAAATCCTCCTCAATTTCTTTTCTCGAAGTGCCATAATTTCCACTTTTATGTCTTTGTGAGATTGATTCCTAAGCATTTCACTGTTTTTAGATATTGTTGTGGAAGGCATGGTTTCCCTAACTTCACTCTCAGTGTGTTCATTCTTTGTATACAAAAATGCTACTGATTTTTGGGTGTCGACTTTGTATCCTTTTGTTTTTCTCTCTTGTCTAATTGCTCTGGCTAACATTTCTAGAGCTATATTGAATAGGATTGGAGAGAGTGGACATCCTTGTCTTGTTCCTGATTTTAGAGTGAAGACATTTAGCTTTTGCCCATTTAGTATGATTTTTAGAAGTGATTAGATGGCTTTTTATCAGGTTGAGATATACACACTCTACCCTAATTCTCTGTAGGGTTTTTATCATGAGTGAGTCTTGACTTTGTGAAAAGTGTTTTTGCATCTATTGAGATGATCATGTGGTTTCTGTTCTTGGTTCTATTGATGTGGTGTATTACATTTATGGATTTCTTCACCTTGAACCATCTCTACATTCCTGGAATGAATCCCAGTCAATCATGTTGTATAATATTCTTGATGATCTGCTGTATTCTGTTTGCTTGTATTTTATTGAGGATTTCTCATCTACATTCGAGAGATTGGGTTGTATTTCTCTTTTTTAGTTGAATCTTTCTCTAGTTTTAGAATCAGAATAATATTTGCCTATAGCTTTGAGTTTGGGAGAATTGCTTCCCTTTGGATTTCACCAAAAGAATTAGAAGAAAGTTGGCATTAAATCTCTAAATTTCTTGTAGAATTCTGCTGTGAATCCATCAAGTCCTGGGCTTCCCCAGTAAAAAAAAAAAAAAAAAAAAAAGGCCTGGGCTTTCCTTTGTTGGTATTTTTTTTAAACATTTTCAATTTCATTTCTCATTATTGGGTTATGGAGAGTGTATACTTTCTTGACTTTCATATGTTTCTAGGAAACTGTCCATTACTTCCGTGTTTTCCATCCTGCAAGAGTAAAGATTTTAGAAGTAGGTATTAATGATCTTCTGAATTTGTCTAGGGTCTGTAGTGATTTTTATTCTTTATTACATTAACTTGTCTTTTATTCTTTCCTTTTTTGGTTAGGTTGGCTAGCGGGTTACCAATGTTATTTGTTATCTCAAAGACCCAACTCTTTGATTCATTTATACCTTGTATTGTTTCCTTCTTCTCCAATGCGTGAATTTCTGCGCTAATCTTTATAATGTCCTGCCTTCTTTGGGTTTTGGGCTTGACTTGCTCTTCTTTTTCTAGGAGATTGAGGTGAAAAATAAAATTGTTTATTTGGGCTTGTTTTGTTGTACTAATGTGTAAATTTACCACTATAAATTTTCCTCTTAAGACAGCTTTCATTGCATCCCCCATGTTTTGGTAGGTTGTATCTGCATTTTCATTTGATTGTAAATATTTTTTAATTTCTTCTTTAATTTCATCTGTGACCCATTGGTTGTTTAGGAGGTTGTTATTTAATTTCCATGTGATTATGAGTTATGTTTTGGAGTTTCTTTTTTAAATAATTTCGTTTTATTACACTGTAGTCAGATAGTATGCATGGGATAATTTCAACTCCTTTGCATTTAGTTAAGAATGCTCTGTGTGCTACAATGTGGCCAGTTTTGGAGACTGTTAAATGTTCAGCTGAGAAGAATGTGTATTCTGTTTTTGATTGGTGAAACACTTTATAAAGACCTACCCAGTCAATTGCTTCATAAGTTTGGTTTAGTTCTGCTATTTCTTTGTTGATTTTTTGTTTTTTTTTGCCTAGTTGATCTCTCTGTTTGTGACCATGGAGTATCGAAGTCCTCACTTACTATTGCATCATTGCTCATTTGACTTTTCCTATCTGTTAAAATTTGTCTTATTGTGGGTGTGTCCTCCTACATTGGGTGCATATATGTGTACAGTTGTTATCTCTTCCTCTTGAAGATTTCTTTTAACAAGCGTATAGTGACCTTCTTTATCTCTTTGAATGATTTTTTTGTTTGAAGTTGATATTGTCAGCAACAAGAATAGCTACTCTGGCTTTTTTCTGATTTCCTGTGGTATGGTGGATTGGTTTTCATCCTTTGACTTATAGTCTGTGAATTTCCTTTTGACTTAATTTTTTTTTCTTGTATGCAGCATATTGTTGGATTTTGTTTCTCAAACCACTCTGCTAGTCTGTTTCTTTTGATTGGTGAATTGAGGTCATTTACATTGAGAATTTCAACTGATAAGTATTGGCTTATCTTTGTCATATTATTTGCTTGCTATAGGTTCCATACTTTTCCATTCTTTTTAATTACTTGCTCTGTTTGGTGGTTTCTTTCTGTTGCTCTTGAAGCTGCAGACACGTCTCTCTTTCTCTAGAATATCTTTCAGTACTCTTTATAGGATTGGTTTGATGGCCATGAATTTCTTCAGTTTTTCTTTGTCTTGGAAGGATCTTATTTCACCATTAAATCTGATAGATAGTTTTGCAGGGTACATCAATCTGGGTTAGAAATTATTTTCTTTCAGGATCTGAAGTACTTCACTCCAAGCTCTTCTTGATTTGATGGTTTGTGTTGAGAAATCTGCCATAATTTTGATGGGCTTTTTATTGCAGGTAATCTGTTTCTTCTCTCTAGCAGATTTTAATATTCTATTCTTTTGCTGAATTTCTGAGATCTTGATTATTATGTGTCTAAGTATAGATTTATTATGATGGATATCTAGAGTTCTATATGCCTCACCTATTTTTGTGTCAGGTCCTTTTCACATGTCTGGAAAATTTTCTGTTAGTACTTCTGCAAATAGTCTTATTATGTCATTTGTGCTATCTCCTGCTGCTTCACTGACACCTATCATTCTTATATTATTTTTCTTTGCATCATCTTGTAGCTGCTGAATTGTGGCACTACTGGGCCTTCTATATAGAACATATAAAGAATTTTTAAAAGTTAGTCCTCCAAACTTTAAAGACCCAGTCCAGAAATGGGCAGGTGAGATGAATACATACTTCTGAGAGTAAGAAATACAAATGGCAAATAGATATCTGAAAAAAATGTTCAACATCATCAGTCATTTGAGAAATGAAAATTAAAACATTGAGACACTCCACCTCAGCAGGTCGATTGGAAAGGAGTCATGGGACCAGGAGCCAGCAAGGCCCAGAGGACATGGACTAGGCTCAGCTGGAAGGAGCAGAACACAGAAACCAGACCCAAACCAAGTCCTCCCAGTAGAGACTGAATTTGTTAGATCTAGATCCAGTGAACTGAAACATACTACTGGGCTCAGCTGAGCCCAGACCAAGGCCCAGAATTACACTAGTATTCTCATGGTAGAGAGGTGGCAGCAGGTAACTGGGGTGAGCTAGTCTGCCTGGAAGACTCCAGGTGCATGAAGGGGAGGTGACCATACAGAACTCAGGGCAATTAATTTGAATACAAATTCCCAATTTTTTGTTTTTGAACCAAGGATTGAACTCAGGCCTTTGTGCTTGCCAGGGAAACTCAAATTCCCAATTTAAGATCTGCTTTGCTGTACAACTATAATGTTTGGTCCTATGGTCTAAAGTACAGACCCATTAATTTCAAAAGTTTGTCAATTTCTAAACTTCATTAGCTGTCATTAGTATTGCTAATTGTACTACTATAAATAGGAAACCATATCAGCCTTAATCACATGTTTTCTTTTGAGCATTAGTATCAGGAAGTGCTTGGGTAACCGCATCAAAGCTCTACACTGAAGGATAGAAGACAATGTCAAACAGAACCCAATATCTCACTCCTAATCAATAGAGAAGACAAAATCTTGAGACACACATAAAACAAGAATCTCCAACACAGGGGAGATACTTAAAAAACAGACTTTTCAGAGAAGTTCTGACTGCAGTGATACAACTATGTAATACAAAACTTTCACAAAAAGTTATCATAGAAATCAAAATAAAGAGTTCTTTCTGAAATAGAAAATAACAAAAGAAGGAGCAAAATGCATTCTCAGACCCTGAGCCTACCCAGAACTAAACCAGGAGACATCAGCATAGAAGAAATTAGAAGCCACACCTCTGAAATCTCTGAATAATAGCAACTGAAGTAAAGAAACAACTACAGAAGAGTATAGAGGAAATCAGATGAGAAATAATCTCACAGGTAAAAAAAAAAAAGAAATGACGACTACAACGAAATAATTACTAAGCTTGTATGAAGAAGACATTAAAAAATAGAAGAGAATAGAAAAATGATGGAAAGCTTGGTTGAGAAATATAGGAAACCAATAGAATTCATGAAGCAGATTCAAAGATTTAATTTCCTGTACAGGAAATTAAAAACTCCATTAAAAGCTGGCAAAACTGAATGAAAGTGAAGATAGACTTTCCTTGAAGACACCATTGTAGCTAGTGAAAAGGTAAGGAAAGATTTCTTAAAAATAACTACGATCCAGGAAATAATAATTCAACAGCTTCAAGATGATGTAAAGATGAACAACATAAGGCTAATAGGCATCAATCAGAAAGAAGGAGGCAACACAAACTACATAAAAAAGAATATGGGCAGAAGTAATAGCAGAAAACTTCCCAAATATGGGGAAACAATCTGACATTCAGGTAACTGAGGCACATAGAACTCCAAATAATATCAACTCAATTAAAACTACACCCAGACATATGACAATCAAGATACCAGAAATGCAGCACAAGAACAACATACTAAAAACCACTAGAGAAAAGCAACAGACCACATTTAAAGGAAAACTCATTGGAATAACAGCAGATTTCTCCTCACAAACCATAAAGTCAAGAAGAGTATGGAATGAATTACTTCAAGTCCTACAAGAAAACAGATTCTAAAATTTAAATCCCTATAGAATGTTAAAAAAAATAATTACAGGTCTTTTACACAGATATTTAGAAATCAAACCATATTCAACATTGTAGCACTACAATCCTTCTACATTTTGTTTTTCTTGTCTCTCATTTACTTTTTTTTTTTTTTTTTTTGTATTTTAGGGTAGAGTCTACAAGGTGTACAGGGTCTCACTACTAGATCCGACTTGTTGTGATCCGCCTGCTTACAGTCTTCCAAGAGCTGGGATTACAGGCATGTGCCACCAAGCCCAGTCTCAATTGCTATCTCAGCGTGCCCAGGGACGGGGCCATAATGGCAGGCCTGGGGATTGAACCTCTGGCCCCTCTGCCTGTCTCATTTACTTTTATTACTTTTTCTTTTTTTAAACACACATTTACTTTAAAGAGACTATAGCAATAATTGATATGATGTTAGAAGCAGTACACATTTAGAAGACCAAAATGACAGGTATTTTAAGTGTAGTTTTAGTATTACATATTGCTATCTGCAATGTAGTGGCTTAGTTCACAGAGATCAGCATATAGGGTTAGTCAGGGTGAGAATTCTACCCATTAACTGCTATTTTCAAGGACATGATGGCATAAAGTATGAAAAGGGTCCTTTGAAGACTTCTCCAAATATAGTTTCTCTAACATCAATGGAACACCCTTCTCTGCCAAAGCAAAACAAAAAAGAGGAATATAAATAAAGGACTGTTTTATAGTGGAAAAAATATATATGTATATACAAGATAGCTAGGATAGATATACAGCTACTTTCTCTTAGTTCAATCAGAAGAAAGGTTTGTACTAATAGTGTTTAGACAAGGTATCATGTCTACATCTTGTCCTCTGAATAACTACTACAAAGGCAACAATATGCAAGGTATTAATATTGTAACTGTCTTACTGACCTGTTTTGATACTGTTTCATTGCTATTTTGTCTTTTTTCTCATTAAAATAAATTAGAATTAATTAAAACTTCAAGAAGTATGTGTGCAAAGCCCAGCCCTTTCCCATAAAGGCCATAACATGGATATCCTGGGGTGGAATTTCAGCCTCAGTATTTTAAAAATCTTCCTCAATGATCCTCACATGCAGGCTGCAGTGGCTGAGGAGCCTCTCTGAATGTCTTGGGTGCGATACTCTGTTGCTTCTAATTTCCAGACTTCTGAGTGTGGCTATGCAGATCACTTATTGCCCCCTTAGCTCTAGCTATCTGCACTTAGAATCCTAAGCATGAACAGAATCCCTTCCTCCAGAGACCTTGGTGATCAATGCAGGCAGAGCCCTCACCTAAGCCCTTTCAGACAGGTTTCTTCCCGAGCACCCTCCCCATCCTCTCAGACCTGGTGTCTTCCTCAGAGAAACCAGATAGGCATGCCCCATGGAAGGCCCTTCCACTGGTCTGCTATCTGGAGTTCAGGATTTCAAGTTCCAAAGCCATGATAAAGGAAGAAGGCCATCACAATCAGTGCCGTGCTAGATAGCTATCTCCCAGGATCAACACCATTTCCAAAACAAGGTAAAATTTAATCTATATTTAGGGGGAAAAGCCATTTCCCTAAGGACACAGAATCTGCGGTGACCCAGCTGAGCACATAAAGAAGACAACTTGTCCATAACTGTTGAGACAAGTTTAGCCTCCTGGGACTCTATGGTCCCAATCTTTCAAACACCAGAGTACAACCTTCACCTTAGTTTAGTTTTAATTAAAAGACCCATTCAAAAGATTTTCTCATAGAACAAAAGAGCAGTCTGAACAGAAAGTAAAATAAAGCCTCTGCAGATGATATGATTTTTTTAACCCCAAATATCAATATTTTTCTTTCATGCATTAAGTTAAAAAATCATCTTGGATCCCCAATTCACAGTGGGGAATGTTGCATTACTAGTTGAAATAAAGGGTGAGGATGAGGATGTAAATGCCAAACAGGAATGTGGGGTGGGATGGTCCTTCTGGAGAGTCTGGACTTAAAGAGAATGTAAGGTTAGACATGGACACACCAAAAGGGAGACAAAATAGTGTTACTAAAAAGAATAAATCAAATGCTGCAGGGAAAACCACTGGCTGAATTCGGGAATCCCTGACTCTTCTGAAGTCAAAGTAGGAGAAAATAAATGACTCGCTATGATATGAGTATATGAGGGATTGACAGGGAATGAGTTTGTGAAAGGCACTTTGTTTTTCCAGATTTTTCTTAGTGTGTGGAAAAAAATCATGGAAAGATTTGGTCAAGAAGTTATCCCTGGAAGGAATACAGGAAAAAAGAAAGTAGCCAATCATTGGTGGAAGATATAAGTGAAGATGGAGCTAGCTAGTACATAGTCATTGGTCTTCAAACAAAGACACATGAGGAGCATTGTAAAATCAAAAAGATTGATTAGTATTTGACTTTACTCTTGGGATACGGGCGCAACAGTGCTTGTGGCCACATTGTGAAGAGCAGATTTCCATGCTCAGGGATCAATGTGACAAGCTGTGTGTACTTAACCAGTACAACCTGCTCACCATGATGTCACGGACTCATGTGTGTTGCTTTGACATTTAGGGTCTGAGCAGAGAAGAAGGGAAATAGAAAAGAGTTGAATGAATGAACAACTTTTATAAACATTTCAATTTTAGTTGTTAGGAAACCCTACCAAGCCAACTTAAACAGAACACTGATGGCTGGTGCTCACTAGAAACACCAGTTCATTCAGGACATCCATGTCTGCAGATCAACCTTTCTGTTTTGTTAGCTCTAGAATTATCTCTGCCCATGCTTTCAAACAGAGCAATAAAATGCTGTTTGTTGTCGGTATTTCCAACTCTTACATCTTCGGTCTGTCAAGTCCAGCAGGAATGAACAGCCTTTGTCTTCCAAAGAATCAAAAGAATATATCTTTTTGTTTGTTTTCCTTGAGTAGTATACTTGTCCTTCAATCTTCATGTCCAGAAGAATTGAATATGCAATGATCAACCATCCTAGGAGACAGGTATAAGGTCAGTTCTACTTAAATCATGTGCCTCAAAATTGAGAATGGAGGAGAGTGTTTTTGTAAGAAACAACTATGTCCTTTTCACTAGGAAAACTAAAACATTGAAATTAGTACCCTGAGCAAGGAGATTTGGACCACGGTATATGAGAGATACTGAGGGAAGACTGACTGAAAGTTCAGCAGCTCCATCCTTGGCTTTGTGCTTACTGATGTTTAGCTCTGGGCAAGATTTACTTTCTGTAGCCATTTATTTTGCTCATATGGAAGATGAAGTCTCAGTCCCTTTCTGTTCTGGAATTCTATAGTTTTACCCACTTTTTCAACATCATCTTATAAATCCTTACTCACAGGCCTGGTGTGGTGGCACCCATCTGTAATCCCAGCACTTGGGACGCTGAGGCAGGAAGATCACTGAGAGTTGAAGGCTAGCCTGGACTATAAAGTGAATTTGAGGTCAGCTTGAGCTACACGCTGATACCCTGTCTCAAACAAAACAATCCTTACTTAGGGCTAAACTATCATGGCCACCAGGAGGGTGACTGGAGGGGCTTCTGATTATTTGCTTAGTGGGGAAGCATTTCTAAATATAAGTTCTTGGATGTTTTTATGTTATTTCCATTGGCTAGGACTCCAAAGAAATGAGCTTGAAGGACATATTCTAAGACATTGCTGGAGTTCAGTGAATCATTAAAAAGCAAATTATGATTTTTTTTATGAATTCCATTTCTGTGGTGTGAGTTGTAGGGGTGGTGGCTGCTTGGAGGGGTGTGTTTGTGGGCTGTTCTCACCCTGTAGATGGAGTGTGAAAACTGGGCTCTGCTAAAATCACACTATGTGGATTGGTTTTTATATTTTCTGTCCATCTGTGGTGTGTTACTTCATACAAACTTTCAAAAATGCCTCACTAGTGAAAAAAACAAAAAATGCTGACCAGATCTTTTGAGAATTGATTAGCCAAAAGAGGTCCACATATTATATAAGACTTCACTGAGCCAGCCAGATAGCTCAGTGGACTAAAGCTCCTGCTTGGGCAGAGCACAGAGACACGGGTTCAGGAACCGGGGTTAAATCCGCAGCACCACAAGCCATGCAGGTCCCACGCCCGGGGCATGCTGAGATGGCAATTGAGACTGGGCGTGGTGGTGTGTGCCTGTAATCCCAGTGCTTGGGAGGCTGAAGACAGGAGGATCACTATGAGTCCAACTGAGTGGTGAGACCCTATAGACCCTGCACTAAATACTTAAAGACTTCATTTATGGGGTACTTACAGTGCCTTATATAAATATAAACTTATATTTTCTGGATTTGAGAAATACGTTATTTTCTCTACTATGCATTTCTCATGACAATGCACTTTTTAAAAATTTTATTTTGTATATTTGGGCAAGGGCCTCATGCAGGTCAGACTCATAGTGATCATCCTGTTTTAGCCTCCCCAGAGCTGGGATTACAGGAGTGCACCACCATGCCTGGTTTCAGTGACTCGCTCAGTGCACCCAGGGTAGGACGGGCATCAGATATCGAACCCTGGGCCTTGAGCTTTCCAGGCAGATGCTTAGACTGCTGCGCTATCTCTGTAGCTCTCACACTACATTTTATAATATGTACATATCGTTGCATATAGTCCTGAAAAAATATAAATTAGATATTTATATTTTTCATTGTAAAATTAATAAATTTGAGATGTGCAGAAAGCAATTGATTGGCTTAGGATCATGTAAGTATTAAACATTAGAGGTAAGTTCAAAGTTAAGTGGAAGTTCAAAATTAAATTGCAGATATTCATCTTTCCTTATGAACAGAACAATTTTTTAAAAATGCTTTCTCTTCTAAGAACACAGCCTCAGCCACAGATTCAGTGTGGGCGTACACTAATTGATTTCAGCTAGTTCTTACTCTCCAGTTTCCTAGCCAGAGGGTTTAAACATCAACATGTGATTGACCAGTGAGAACGGTATAAAGGAAAAATGAATAGTACTGTTGACAAAAGGCCTCTCCTCCGCAGGACAAAGCGGCACTGTCTGTGAGTGTGATGTTTGGAACTGGTGCAGACACCTTGCTACAAGCACAAAAACAAAGCTGCTATTAAAGTCGATGCACTAGCTCAGCGGTCTAAGTGCCTGCATGGCAAGAGCAGGGACTGGGGTTTGATCCCTGGTACCACATGCAGCACTGGCCCTGCCCCCAGGCACGCTGAGCTGGCCACCAAGACGGCATGGTGGTAAACGACTGTAATCACAGTGCTGTAGAAGCTGAAAACAGGAGGATCACTCCGGGTCCACAGTGAGATCCTGTATGAAACACCTAAAAGCTAACTAAATAAATAAATGATAAAGTTGATGAAAGAGGAAGGAAACCTAAATTGTGGATGACATTACTGGCTGATTTAAAAAAAAAAAATCCCTCCTGAAGGCAAAACAACAATAAAATTTTTTTTTTTCTTCTTCAAGAAAATCATACATTTTCCTGTCACTTAAGTCCCATTGCTCTCAGTTTGTGTCACCTGTCTTTGAGAGGACCCAGCAAGCCAAGGTGGATCACCTTGCTCCAAACCCATATTTTAATCTCTGTCCAGGGACCCCCACTGTCCTACCAATAAATCTGAACAGGGCCAGGGAGATGGCTCAGTAGAGTAAGTGCTTCCCTGGCAAGCACAAGGGTCTGAGTTCAATCCCTGGTTCCACCAAAAATAAATAAATAAATAAATAAATAAATAAATAAATCTGAACAATATTTCTTGATGTTCAGTTGGCTACTTGTAATGCATAATCTATTTTCCTATCAAGCAAAACAATAGGTGGATTAAATGTCCCAGGTATCTCACAGAGCATCTTGATCCTGGATACAGCCAACAAACATAGATTGTTCTTGAGCAAATTTACTGAGTAATAGAAATTCCTTACTTAAATTTCTCCCAGTAAGTAAAAGAAAATGTTTTTTCTACATTCAGTCAAGGAACCTCATTCCATCTTCCTTTCATTGGGCTCTTGCTCTTCTCTTAGTTCCACGCAAGGCTGGGGCTGGGGTGAAGCAACCAGCTCAGGATTCTAGAAATTTGTTTGGCTTGCACTGTCACCTTCCTCATATCTTGGTTAGGAGGCCAGGCAGGGTACAATGTGTCTTCTCCAGACCTCTTCTGCATTCCCTCCTGACTCCCCCCTGATTAATCCAGGGAATTTTTGGATAACAACAGGCATGGGAACTTGTCTTGAACTCATCAATAGTCTTCTGTATTCTTTGCCTGGGCCTTCCTTTCTTCCACAGGTCCTATCTTTTGAAAGTCAAAGAAAGAATAAGGCTTTTGCCATTCCTTGAGTAATTGGGCATTACATGTAGCCGAGCTGGCGAGTGAGTGCAGGCTGAGTGTACAGACACAGTGGGCCAGGGATATAGTGCAGAGGCATAGAGCCTTTCGCTTTAACTTGGAGTGCTTAGGAGTTCTGGAAAGGTGAAGACCAGAGCACAGAATGGCCTTCTTTTACGTATCATTTTTCTGATTAGGAAGGACATATACCTGTGTGGAAAGTGAGAAAAATCTATACCAGGGAAATACTGTTTTGTTGTGGTGAGATATACATCAAAATTATTAAAATGGTAAATGTTATGTTGTGTATACAAATCAGCATATTTAGGAATATTTAAGGCATTGTGCAACCATCATCGCCATCTATCTGCAAAACATTTCATCATCCCAAAGAGAAGAGTCTGTTCCCATGAAACAATAACGTTCCATTTGCTCTCCTCTCAGACCTGTATCTTCTTCTTTTTTAAAAATTAATTTAACTTAATTTTGAAGAGTAAAAAGAAAGGCAAAAACGAATAGCAGAAACAAAGACAGAAGCAGGGTAACATACAACAATGCATATGTTGCATATTTTCAAAACAAGAATAGCTAATTGACAGTGGTTGTTCTAGTATCTATTATTATCATCAAATTTGTTGCTCATACCAACATATATAGTTATCCAAATTTGGACAAATAATTGAATATTACTGTTTTGTAGAATACTTCTTTAGAGATTTGTTTCATTTCTTTAGGTGGGGGATAGGTAACTTTTTTTTTTTTCTACAACAAAACTAGTCCTTTATTTATACTTTTGGAACGTTAGTAACACGTGGACACAAAGTTGCCTAGTGACTAATAGCTGACCCTAACCAGACAAGATATTTATCTCAGGACTAAGGTAGCTTGTTTGCTTTAGGCTCTGAGGCGTGGTCCCACCTACACACATTTGATCCATTTCCTGACTTCTGCAGCTCCCAAGATATACCCTCTTCTGTTTTGTTTCGTCAGAGATGAGTGTTCCATTGAGTTAGAGAAGCTGTATTTGGAAAAGTCTTTAAATCTTGATGCCAGTCCAAAGATTGTAGGTACTTGAATTTTGCAAAATAACCCAGTGTAGTCCAATAGTCCTGAGTTACCAGAACAGCTGGTAATTGTCAGAAGTTGTTGACTTGAGCCTTTTACAGCTCAACATATTAATATGGCATTACTTTTTATACCTCATGGTTATACTTTTCTACTGGATGGTCAATACCAAGACCTATATAACTAAAAATGTAACTTTTGCTGTGTGACAAGGTCAGTCAAATCTCTTCAGGATTTACCTTAGAAACATGTACAACACCTTGTAGATCATTAGTCAGTGTCAGCCATCTGGATGAATCAGGGCCATTGCTTGACCAATTTATTCTTTGTGAAAGCCTGAGAGAATTTTTTCTCTCTAGCTCACTCTCCTTGGGCACACTATATATCATCAATCACTTTCCTCTATGGTCCCATAATCTCCTTGATCAGAGAATTTGGGACACCACTGAGTTATAGGATGTCACAGCAGAGGTTCTCTTATGGCCTGAGTCATCACTGACCTGAGGAGACAGGGACAAAATATTGGCTATCCTTTTAGCTCATCTATCTCTCTAATTTTTGGCCTGCAAACTTTAGTTGTTAACCATCCAGAAGAGAAGCTTAATGACATTACTCTGTAACAGGCAGTTAAGCTTAACGTTACTATCTATCTGTATCTTCTATTTTACCTTCTGCTTTTATGAATTTGCATACTCTATTAAATGAAATTTAATGACAATAAAAATATTTTTGGAGATGACTTTCACTGCCTCTTATAATTCATAGCATCTTTACTTTTCTTTGGTTCTCATCTTCTTTCCACCTTGTTTCAAATATTTCCAACACCATGACATCCTCCTTGATCTACAAGTTAGAAAGAGAACTTAGCCTAATCTGTGCAGACATGTACCCAGCTGGTCAAAGCAATTTCTGTTGTGTTGGTCCTTTGTCTCTTCACCCCACTATAAACTCTGACATTAGCATCTCCTCTGTACTGACAAGGAATTAATGCATGAAGTATTTTCCTAAGATTGCACAGATACTTGTACAGCAATTAACCACTAAGAAGAATATATGCAGTGTATTATTTGTTGAAACTGTCCTTCCAATTTGATTTGAAACTGTCTCATTGCTATCTGTTTATCAATAAAATTTTGAAAAAAAAATTAAAAAAAAAGATTGCACAGATAATAGGTGATAAAGTCAGGAATCAGTATCCTGAGGCAGTTTTCCCAACTGCAGAGGGTGCTTATTAATCAAAGATTTGGTAATTAGTGAATGTCAAGCTTTGTGCCCAATGGAATATTCTCAGAGATGATTTTGAGCAAAGGAGATTCCCTGGTGGGCAGCTGAGAGTCCTCAGCAAGGCCTAGGGCCGTTCTCTGCCACACCCACCTCCCCTATTTCTGTCCATAAACAGCTCCAAAACATGATCTTGATCTAAGGTCTTCACGCAACTTGACTCCTGAGAGCTTTCCCTCAACGACTGTGGGGACAGTTCTGCCTGTCCTGGGAAACAAGCCCCCCCTCAGCCATGGCCCCAGCTTCTGAGGGTGAGCGTAGAGGAAGCACCAAGCCCTTCTCAAGCCTTAGCTGGCCTTCAACCCTATCCTCAGCCAACCTCATTTTAGCCAAAATCTGCCTCTTGAGAATTGATCCAATGTCAGTATTACTGACTTGTGCACCCAAAGTCCAGTCTTCACAGCCTCTCCTGTGGAACACTCTTCTTCTCACTCTTTAAAAAAAAAAAATAGGGGCCGGGGAGATGGCTGGGGCCGGGGAGATGACTCAGTGGAATAAGCGCTTCCCTGGCAAGCGCAAGGGCCTGAGTTCAATGCCTGGTTCCGCAAAAAAATAAATAAAAAATTAAATAAAGATGACTAAACCAAAGGAAATGCTGATCAAAGTGATGAGGTTGACAGAAAGAGCAAATAAATATCTTTTTAAATTTCTTGAAGTTAATTTTAAATCCCTCTTGGAACAAGACAGAAAATAAATGATAAGTAAACATGCTTCATTGGTGGCCTGGAAAAATTAAATGAAATGTACTTAGCACCATGGATACTGAAACCGACATGGCATTGCAAACATATTCCCCTTTTCTATCCTAATACTGAAATGAATGTGCTTCGGTGCACCTTGAAATTGTTCCCTATAGCATTATTTCCTTATAGGAGAATGACTTAGGTACTGGCATTAGAAATCAATCTGAACTTCCTCCAACAAGAAAGTCTATGGTGAACCAAATGCCTGAATCTTTTTTGTTTTGCCAATTGTTATTTTTATTAATCAAAGCCTATATTACATAATGATTATATTCATCCTACAGATTTGGTACATTTACATAACACACCTTGATTCTTTTTTCTGTCCCTCCCATCTCTTGGTCTCTTTCACACTCGCAAAAGATCTACTAATTTTCAACTCTAACAGCTCTATAGAGCTGATATAGACTGACTGTTGGTATTATTAGTGAGTGAATATGAAGATAGCTAGGCATCTTGTAAGAGAGCTAACCACAACCATAACTTGCATTTTAATACTTAGAAAGTATAATTGTTGGCACTGACTGCCTGGAAATAGCTGTGGGTACTTGGGTGTAACTATTTTCCAGAAGTCCACTGTGGACAGAAATACTTCTCACTGACATACAATTCTAGGAGTCAAAATCCCATGACCTCTTCTTCCGCGGCCACCTCCTTCTTTTCTTCTCTTTCCCTGCAGACTTTCTAGTTCAAAACATAAGCCCTGTGGGAGATGCGTCATCTGATTTTAAGAGAAAATTTAGGCTATAATTAGCTTCCCAGAATCAGTTGATCAATGATGGGACACAGAATCAGTTTTTGACAGCTCATATACACCCATGTTTAGGGGCCCTCACTTTATGCTTTATCATCTCCTTTGGGACTCAAAGAAAAGAGTCTTATCAAACAGTGACAGCATTTCTCCAAGGTCACCAGGGGGTAAAGTTTTACATATACATTTATTATTGTTTCTTTCCTGTGGAGACATTTTAAGGATTCCTAAGATAAATGTACCAATGATTGGGTTTTCATCTTGTTATTTTTCTTAAATACAAAGTCTTCAGTTCTTTTTTTTTAGGTTTTGGCTTTTTTACTTCATATTAATGTTTACATAGACCTTTCCATCTGGCAAGTTATTTCTTCAGTAGTCAGCTCTAGGAAGACACTCCTGACGTTTTTCAAGTGTGATGACTCCTCTATTTCCCTTATACTTTGTAGCTAGCTCCTTAACTGCACTTATCTCACAGTACTTCATGATTTATTACCATGTTTGAGATCCCACCCACCCATTCCCACTTGATGGTGATCTCTTTGGATAAAAGAGATGTGCCTTATTTACCTTTGCATCCAAAGGATCTGATTGAGTGCTTATCATGGAGCAGATATTTAGTAACATGTCTGCTGAGAATTTTATGATTCTAGAGACATTTATTGAGTACCTACTTTGCACAGAACCATATCCTAAG
>NW_004524601.1:18336720-18339508 GCF_000260255.1 Octodon degus
GGTCTTATACCACCAGATCCTACATCAGAGTCACTTCCACTTTCACTTAGCTGAATAGCAGAGAAAGGATTATCTCCTTCTTCATCACTTCCAGCATCATCTTCATCATCTTCTCCTTCAGACATAAGCAAATCCTCATATAAAACACTGGCCTGAGGTTGTTGTATAGTTCCTTCCTCTTCATCTGCAAGATCATCATCTCCATCTTCACCTTCTGGGGCTGGAGTCTTAGGTTTCCCATCCTCCTCATCATACCCTTCAATATCTACATCAGAGTCTTCCTTGCCCAGCCTACCTCGGCCCTGGCGCATCTGAGTCAAAGTCTTCAGTTCTTAAGAGCACTCAAGATAAACAACTGGGCTCACTCTCCTTTAAAATATTAGAATGTACAGCAATCAAGCTATTGAATGTTTGGGAAGCAAAATTAATGGTAATATTTGAGATCTGTTTTTACCAACCTACTTGCACAAGTTTATTTCAGAAATGAAGTAAAGGCAAAAAAGTTAGTCTTTTATGTTTTTAATGACATAATCTTGTGTAAGTCTCAGATATAGGCACATCTTAGATAAAGGAAGAGGAAAATTGTTATAATAATCTTCTCTCTATAATAAAGGCAAGAATTGTTCTTTGATATGTTATTGAATGTTTATTGTCTCTGCACTGTCCAGCCTGATCAGAGACCTGAATGTCAAATAAAAGCTTGTGGTGGAGAAAGAGGAAGGCAGAGCACAAGGCTGATGTGAAGGAAGGGAAGAATCCAAAAGGAAAAAGAGAGAGATGGATGGGGAGTTTATTCCTAAAATTACTTTAAATTTAAGATTTATCCCACTTTCAACCCTTTTCTCTCCAAACTGGAGTTAATTATCATAGTGACTCTGCTACAACCTATTTACATAAATAAGAATTCATTAAGACTTTCTTATCATACTCTATTTGATAAATGAACATAGAAAGAGTTAACATTTGGCAGAAATATTGACTTCGTTGGTTTGAGACCTGAAAAGCATACGTTGTAAGTCAGGGGGTATCTACATAGGTGTCTTTACAATTCGTTCCCAAAAATATACAACAGCCATTCCAGGGCAAAGTAACCTATTTGCAATGCAAACATGAAGGGCAACTGTAAATTTACTCTGAATATGTTGCTGCTTCTTTTAAATCAAAGGACACACAGCTTCAGACTACAACTTCTGCCATTCCCACCCTAACACTATTTCTCAAAGGTTAATCCAGCGAAATAGTCTAGTGTAAATATTTCTAAACATTTTCTAATTATTGGATGAATATATATTGAGTCTCTACTGTGTTTCTGGCACTAGTTTAGAAGCAGGCAATACAATAACACATAAAAACAGACCAATTCTCTGTTTGCAAGATCTCTCCAATCTAGTCCACTGAACTGTGGACATTGAATTAATAAACAAACCAGGACACATAATGTATTCTATTGAGTAGGATAAACGCTAAGACAGAAGCAGGATAAAAGGGTAGAAGAAAGGTGATGACTATGTGGCCAAGGGCACCTTCTCTCAGAATGCAGTGAGGAAGTGGCTCCCACTGATGCCTTGAGTGAGAGAGTCCAGGGAGGGAAGAGCGAGTGCACAGACCCAGCAGCAGAAGCCAGCTGCGTAGCTCTGCGTGAGCAAGAAGGGCAGGGCGCCGGAACCAGAGGGGGAGAGGGCATTGGTTGGGAAGAGAGGAGGGAGACTGGGCTGGGGATAAATCACGTAGAGTTCTGTGAAGTAGGTGTTGGCTTGGTTTGACGTGTACTGAGGCAGTGTAGCGGGAAGAGACAGATGATCTCACTCAAGAGCTCGGAAGCCACGTGGGAGAACGCAGGCTGTTGGGCGGGAGGAGGGCGCGGGCTGTGGGGCAGGAGAAGATGCTCCTCGCTGTGTTCTCACGTGTTGCTCACGGAATGGAAACTGGCACAACACGTTGAAAGACAGGTCGCCGCATAGTTACAAAAATAATAAGCTTTCACCACCCCATCCAGTAATTGTATTTCGTGGTATTTACTCAAATAAATTGACCCCCCCCCCAAAAAAAAACCTGTACATGAATGTTTGTAGGAACTTTCTTCACAATTCTCAGAAGGTGGAAGCAACAAAGATGTGCTCAATACCAGAATTAGTTAAAAATCACAGAGCGCCATCGAATAGAACATTATTCAGCAATAAAAAGAAACGAACTTCAAGACATGAAAAGATACAGAACAACTTTAAATGCTTATTACTAAATGAAAAAAAGTCAGTCTGAAGTAGGAAGCCTTTTGCTTTATGGTTGCAACTGCATGGGAATCTGAGAGAAGCAACTCTGAAGACAACAATAAGGTCAGTCAGTGCTACAGACTTAGAGGGGAAAGGAAGGCGGGATGAATGGGGGAAGCTTACAGCACAGAGGAATGTTCCTATCCGACATTGCAATGGTAGAAGCATACCATTATACGGTTTTCAATACTCCCCGAGGGTAGACAACACAGAGTGAGCCCTAAGGCAGACTACTGACTTTAATTTGTAACTGTGCAATCATACTGGCTCCTTGTTGGAATTTGTTGGCCACAAAACACAAGATATCAACACCTAGGGGAAAATTATGATGCTGGGACAGAGATGAGTTGCACCGGAATTCTGCACCATCCTTTCAGTTTTTCTGTATACCTAATTACACCAAAAAAAAGACTATTTTTTAAAGTTTTTTTTTCAAAATTTTATTGATAAACAGATAGCAATGAGACAGTTTCAAATCAAATCGGAAGTACAGTTTCAACAAATAACACACTGCATAT
>NW_004524601.1:18339708-18346119 GCF_000260255.1 Octodon degus
TTTAACTGGCAATGTCAGAAATTAGAGTGTCTAAGATTGTGGCTTTCAGCTAGTGAGGATGGAGTAGAGTTTGCTAGGGATGGTCCCTGATTCTAAGGGAGTAGAAACTCTTTGCCCAGAATAAGAAGGTGCCCATGTCCTGATTGGCTAGGGAGGCATCCCCACTTTACGTTGCACACTACAGCAGCAGAAGCAGAGGCACAGGTAACAGTCCGAGATGGGCAAAGACCAGGTGATACTGCGCTGTAAGCAGAGGAGAGTCTTTGGATTGCCAACCTGACCTTTCCCTCTCTGTAGCATGGCAAGACAGGAAATTTAAGCCAATTCTCACACACTGGCAAGCAATCTGACTCACACCAGGTTCCTTCTGTCCCTTGTACACATTCTCCCAGACTTTCCCCCCTCACTCTCCAGATTCAGTATGAGAAAAAACTTCATTCACACATGAGCATTAAAGAAGTAAAGTAGAAGCCATGAAATTACGGGCTGGCAAGATAGCTCAGCAGACTAAGTGCCTGCTTAGGCAAGCATAGGGTCTGGGGTTCGATCCCCGGCACTGTGATGCTGGCCCTCCTTGTAGGCATCCTCTAAAAGTTCATGCTGCATAGTGAGACCATGTACCAAATGCATAAAAAAAATCCACGAAATTGAAGAAATGAATGATTACGTATGTAGAAAAAATAGTAAACGCAATATAAAGATAGAAGGGCTCTAAACATAAATAATACAATGCAGAGTTGTACTTGGAATATAAGCATAAAGTAACCAAAGCAGAATGAAGGTAAAGCACTGCTAACAAAAACAGGGCCTAGTGGAACAATTATAGATATGGAAAGTAGATAAAGAGATCACTGATAGATGAAATCTGTTTCTCTGGAGAACCAGATTAATGGAGCAAGGGGAAGAAAAGTCATAATCAGTTAAGAAAATAGGAATGAAATGTCACCAGGAGTTTGAGTCACACGTGAAACAGCTGTTCTGTGGTGTACAGGAAAAATGATGCTTAGCAATTCAGGCCTAGAAAAGCAATATACTTATAAGAGACCATTTTTACATTTTTGTCCAGATCATTATAGTGTCTTCACTGAGCTCAAGACATTGTTCTGAGAATTTCCAAAGGAATACACAGCAGCCTTTCAGAAATCTAAATTAGCCCATTCTGCTCTAACTTTTCAATGCCTTTCTATCACAACTACGACAAAATCATTTTGAGGCTTTATACCAATACTTGTCCTTGTTGGTATGACCTGGCTACATGTGACTTCCTTTCTGGCCTTTGACATACAGAGACTGGCCCTGCTCAGGGACCTGCCCTTGTGCTCCCTTTGTCTGGCGGTCCTGTCCCCCAGACTTTATTCTATATTATTCTTATTCTTCAGGTCTTCACTCAAGTGACAACTTCCCTGCCCCTCTGTCTTACCTGCAGCAGCATTTCCTTTCCTACCAAATCACACTATATCAGCCTTCTTTGCTTTTTATACTCTTTCCATTAAAATATAAGTGCCAGCCAGGCATGGCAGTGCATGTATGTGACTTCAGAACTGGGAGATCGAGGCAGGAGGATGGCAAATTTGAGCCCAGCCTTTGCAATTTAGTGGCTTTTTAAGACTGTCTCAAAATAAAGAAAAATAAGGAAAGAAAAGCAAGGTAAGAAAAGGCTAGAGATGTGGCAGAATGCAAAAGCCAGAGATTCCATCCTCAGTAACACACACATATCCATACGAGATGAGACTAACTGACAGCAGCTTTTAATGTCTAAGCAATATGAGTTTTATTCTGTGAATTTTTCTAAAAGAACTGAAAACATCATGTCATAGTGATATATGTGCAACTATGTGTAAAGCAGCACAATTTGTGATAGCCAAATCTTGGAAACAACCAAAATGCCCATCACCTGAGGAATGGATGAAAAAGATGTGGTGTTTTTATACAATGGAGTACTACTCAGCTATAAAGAATGATAAACCCAAAGCCTTCATATATAAGTAGATGCTACTTGAAGACATACTCATAGTGAAATAAAACAGACACACAGGTGCAAATTTCATAGTTTTTCTAGTGTAAGAACTCAAAAGAAGAAATAAAAAATTGAAAGGTATAACACAGTTAAATGGAAAGTGAGAACTTAAGGATTAAACAATGAAGAGAGAGAAGGGAGAAAAGTTGGGAAATATGGCGGGGGTGAAACCATACATTTATATAAAGAAGATAGTTAAGGCAATGGTCCTAAGAATCTCCGTGTGGTTTTTGAAAATAGCAGTCAATGGGTAGAATTTTCACCCTGATTAACTCTATATGCTGATATCTGTGAACTAAACAATTACACTGAGGATAACAATGTGTAATACTAAAGCCATGCTTGAAATATTTATCACTTTGGTCTTCTATATGTGTACTGCTTCAAATATCATATCAATTATTGCTATACTCTTTTTAAAAAAATAAATGTCCGTAAAAAAAAGAAAAGGTAATAAAAGAAAATAAGAGACAAGAAAAATAATGTCATAAGATTGTCCTGCTACAATGTTGTATATGGTTTGATTTAGAAATTTCTGTGTAAAAATGTGTAATTGGTTTTTTTTCGCATTCTATAGAGATTTAAATTTTAGAATAGCCATGGTTGTTGGAAAATAGCAGTTCCATGTTATGTCTAAGACATTTGATATTCAGATAGGTAGTGATATTAAGCTCAACTGTCTCTGTTACAGTTGATAGCATCATTAAGTTTCTCTTCTGGATGTTTAACAACTGAAGTTTGCAGGCCAAAAATTAGAGAAATAGAGGGGCTACAAGAATAGCCAACATTGTGGCCCCACCCTTTCAAGGTCAGTGAGGATGCAGGACATAAGAGAACCTCTGCTGTGACATCCTGTAACTCAGTGTGTCCCAAATTTTCTGATCAAGGAGATTATGGGGCCACAGAGGAAAGTGATTGATGATGAAGAGTGTGCCTAAGGAGAGTCAGCTAGAGAGAAAAAAATTCTCTCAGGCTTTCACAAAGAGCAAATTGGTCAAGCAATGGCTGTGACTTATCCAGAGTCACTGACAAAAGATCTATAAGGTTTTACATGTGGTTCCAGGGTTCCAAATCCTGAGGGGATTTGACTGACCTTGTCAGATGCAAAAGTTACATTTTTAGTTATATAGGTCTTGCTTTAACTTGGTCTTAACCATCCAGCGGAAAGTGTAACCACGAGGTATAAAAGTAGAGCCATACTAATATGCTAAGCTGTAAAAGGCTAAAGTCAACAACTTCAGACAATTACCCGTTCTGCTGATAACCCACTATTATTATGGACTATTGGACTATATTGGGTAATTTTTCTGAATTCAAGTACCTACAGTCTTTAGACTGGCTTCAAGTATGTAAAGGCCATTTAAAGACTTCTCCAAATAAGCTTCTTTAACTGCAGTGGAACACCCATCTCTGACAAAAGAAAACAAAAACTAGGGATATAAACAAAGGACTGTTTTGTAGTGAAAAAAATCTGTATGCATATACAAGATAGGATATTCTGCTACTTTCTCTCAGTCCAGTGAGAAGAAAGGTTTGTACTAATATTGTTTAGACAAGATATCATGTCTACATCTTGTCCTCTGAATAACTACTATGAAGACAACAATGTGTAACGTATTAATTATTGTAACTGTCATACTAACCTGTTTTGAAACTGTTTCATTGCTGTTTTATCTTTTTTCTCATTAAAACGAATAAAGGATAAAAATAATATTTTTTAAATCTATTATGCTTAAATGCATTTTAGTCAATTGCAAACAAGATCTCTAGCTGTGCATACAGGCACATGCTGGTAATCCCAGCAGTGGGGAAACTGAGGCAGAAGAATAATGAGTCTAAGGCCAGCCTGAGCTATGTAGCACAACCCTATGTCAAAAGAACAAAAAAAAAAAATAGGATTTTTATTGCATTTTAAAACCAGACTGGATTGATATACTCTTAAATATTCATTGGTAGCTGAATCTTCACCTTCTACCTGATTTATACTGATCCTTACCACACAATATTCATGTGTAATAGAGAGATTGATTTCTGGAACTGCTCATAGGATTTCTGACGCTTAGAATTTTTAGGGCAGGACAGTAAGCTGGAGGTTCTGGCAGGCGCTAATATCCAGTCTGAAGGCAGAAATCCCCTTTCCCTGGGCCTCTCACTGTCCTTTCTGTCTAAGGCTATCCTGATTGGATGAAGCCCTCCCCCAACACCTGGGAAGGCTACTCTGCTTCACTCAGGCAGTTAACTTAAGTATCAAGCACATTTGAAAAAAAAAATCTTTATCTCCACAGCAGCATCAAGACTTGCATTTGACCAAATCAATGGACTTCATGTTGGCTCCTGTTGACACATTGAGTTAATCACCATGGAAGTATTTGTTGCTTTTTCACTTCTATGATAGCATATTCTATGCTTTTCTCTATACATGTTTATTTCCTTTGTTCCTAAACTCACTCATCAATCTGTATCATTTTTTTCCCTGAAATTATGTTGTTTCTTTCTCAGTAAATTATTCCATGCTTCATATCTGCAAACTGCCAGATTCTTGAATAATATATTCATATGAGGACTGTTTTTTTCTCTATATTGATTTCATCACATTTGATGGTCTTTTGAATCACTATGAGTTTAGGATGTATTGCCTTACAGCCACCAATGCCAAGTTCGCTATGGAAAAAATCAGCAACCACTAGCAGGTGTCGATGATTCTGGCTAGATCAGGTGGTGAAATAGAGCAGCTGTAGAATGTCTGGGTCATGGTGACATCACAGGATGACACCACAGTGATTTGATTCCACCGGTTCTGAGCTTCCGTCTGATCTCTGCTAACAGATAGGAGAAATGGCGTAGCTCTCAAGTGATGAAATATTTGAGTTATGTGCTGTAGATCTTGCTAAATTGGGCCAAGGAATCTAGTTTAAAATGGGCAAAATGGCCCCCAAAAAGTTTTGTGTCAAAGTACGGGGTTGGCGTTTTAAAGGAAAATCAAAATCATCCAAACATAAGAACCAAACGCAAATTAAAAATAACTTAAAGTAAGTATCAAGGTTAATATTCAAATATACCTTTTTAAAATTTTGAAATGTATATGTGTAGTTCTGTAACTCCCTCACTCAAGATTGTGTTGTTCTTTATGGAGTACTTGTGCTTACTGATTACCATGTAAAACAAATACTGGCAAATAACCATATTGTGCATATGGCTAGGAGTTCCTGTGAAGAGCATGAATATTTACTCTTCTGAAGGGAGTCTCCCCAGCCTTTCTCTGGTCTGTTGTATAGGCCTTGTCCTTGCTTGCTCTTTGTTTTGGCCCTGTGTCCTTGAGATGGGGTGCAGCTTGTCCCTGTGGCTTTAGCAAAGGCTGCCATCTTTGGCAGCCTTCCCTATGTCAGCTCACAATCTGAAGGCAGATTTACCAAAGTGGATGGACCCCTAAGATCAAGACTAGCAGGTGCTACAGAGAGCTGAGTTACTCAGCAGACAGAGTAAGAAGGAAATAACCAAGTCAGATGCCAAGCAGAAATGCCCTGTGTTCTTCCCAGTGGCCTGGGTCTGCTGAGGTGCAAAGCTGCTTTTGCACTTTGTGGGGAGTCTTTCACACATTCTTGCCCATTCACACCTGTAGGGAGCTCTTACTTATGCCACTGATAGGCCTTGAGAAACAAGGAGGACTTCTCTGTTCCCACTACAAGGCAGTTGATCATGGTCACCTGCCGGGTGCTCACCTGGAGAGGCAATGACGTCAGGTCTGGCTCATGGCTTTGCTCTCTTCCTTTCCTTGGTCAGTAGCTCCAAGCCCACTCAACCTCCACCCCAAAGCGAGGTGGAGTTCCTCGCTTTCCCTGGGGTTCCTCCACTTCCCGGCGCAGTCTCCTAAAAGGAGATTTTAAATATATTCACCCCTCTGTGTCTCTGAGTTCTACATCTGGATTCTGAACATAAAGATACCAAAATTATTCAGAAATAAAACCAAGAGTATATAAGCTATTTTGATGTCATTGTTTGCTGAACAAAACAGTATAACAACTAATCCCATGGCACATATATTGCCTTGGGTACTATAAATGATGTAGAGATGATTTACAGGGTAAGAGAGGATGTGCATAGATTACATGGGAGTACTCCACCCACTATTCAAGCTTGGCCTTGAGCTGAAGATAAGAGCGCCTTGGGGGTCAGAGGATGTCGAGGAGTCAGGTTCCCATGGATACCGAGGAACACATTTGTGCATTGACTGTCCGTTGATTCATCATTCTCTTTATGAAACCTACGAAGTTGATACCAGAAAGAATATTTTAGATATGGCTATTTTTCTTTTGATTGAGAGATACTTACCCAGTGAAATAGCACTTGTGAGTGACTTTTGGAAACCCAAAACCTTCCTAAAAAGTACAAATGCT
>NW_004524601.1:18346344-18370667 GCF_000260255.1 Octodon degus
AGAGTGGGTTTCTTAATGCTGCTAATAAGTCATTGGCACTGTACTTCCCTTTTGTGGAAGAAGCACAAGCTTATGTCTATTAATTCCTTGCCTGCAGAAAATGATCAAGTTTTCTAAGTGTTAAATTTTCATTTTCTTTAAATTGCTCATGTTAAGGAGTAATAAGAAGGAGATTTGCTGTTTTTAAAACCCCGCTGTGGTGTTTATTTTCTTGATACTCGTTTCTCTTCACTTCCCTCTAACATTTCCTTTGTACAAATCTCTGCAGAAGATTGCTGGATACCGAAGATGAGCTCAGTGACATCCAGACTGACTCCGTCCCATCGGAAGTCCGGGACTGGTTGGCTTCTACCTTTACACGCAAAATGGGGATGACGAAAAAGAAACCAGAGGAAAAACCTAAATTTCGAAGCATCGTACATGCTGTCCAAGCTGGAATTTTTGTTGAAAGGTAGGCAGATGTGTTGGTATCTCAAGACAACAAAATTCAAAGGAGAGAAAATGCATTCATTATATCAATGTTCTGAAATGCCTCTATTTTACTAATGGAGGAAAACTATAACCTGAAGTGTAAGTAGAATGAATATATTGAGAACTTTATGATAAACTTAACTACAACAAAAAATACCTTATCCTGGGCTCATTATTTTTACTTATATTAAGCTGACCTGAAGACTGAAGCAAAGGCATTTTTTGAATAACAATTCTAAATGAATGGCTGTGAATAACTGTTTAAAAACAGTTCTAGTACATTCGTATTGTATACAATTAATTTTACCTGGACAAAATGTAACAGTAATAAAATAAGTTCTACAACGGGTAACAATCTACATGTCTAAGTCAAGCAAGCCTTTTTTGTGTCCTAACAGGGTTTTTCTTCATGAAAAGAACTCTCTGATTTTCCTTTTTGAAAATAATTTTTTATTTATCATTTCTGCCACTGGAATAAGAGATAGCCAATGGCCCCCAGAGCATGAACTCAAACCAGAAGAGTTTCCAAAGTGAAACGTGTTAATGCGAGCCAATTTCGTATTCTGTTAACTTTTCACAGCACAGTTTATTTTTCTTTCAAAAAACAAGAGGTTTCCGGACCAAAGCCACAAACAATATCCAAAATAAACATGCCTGACAATGTTGAAAAATAGTTATCAAAAATCCCATAAATTAAAAGAACATATTAAAATTATTTAAAATTTAAAAAATTTTTAAAGATTAAGGAAAATGTGAAACAAAACTGGGGGTAGATTTACTTCAAATTTAAAGGAGACCATGGCATTTTACTTCTATATTTGTTGCCATCACTTCCAATAAACTTTACAAACTCTGACTCTTAAAGGAACAATGGGATGGACACGTGTTCTAAAAATGTAACCAGGAATACATTATGTGAAGAATACGCTGCAATTTGGAGACATGTTATAATCACAGCAATGAAGCTTCTAAAATCTTGTGCTGTGACTATATCATTGAAAATATCATTTTCTGAGTGATTATTCAAATAATTTTTCAAAAGAAAAACAACAACGATTTTTCAAATTTCCTAACCATATCTAATTGGCTTAGATGAAAGGACTCTGGAAACAGTGTGGTTAGTTTGTGAAATGACGTCACCCTCTTGGTGCATGAACTTCTCCGGGTTCTGCCGCTGGGACCGGAAGTCTGAGGCAAGGAAGCAGGACAGAGGAGAAAGGACAGCTCTGACCATATTCCTATTTTGTAAAACAGCATTGGCAAATGTTAGAGTTATTTCCGATAGCACCAAATTAAAATTATCTAGAGAGAATTTTAAAAAGTCAGTGAGAGAATCACAAATAAAAGAGCATGTTTGATTTGCTGAAGGAATATATATTTTGTCTCTTTCATTTAAGAAAATATTACAGAAGTAGGCAAACCACAGAGGAATGCAAACTGTGTGTGTGCAAACCAAGTGAATTTGCATTTCCACTCAAGATAAGGTTAAAAAGAACTGGATAAAATGTATCACCAAGCCAAATTTCCATTTTTTATATACTATCCCAACATGTTATTTAATATGCTAAAATAATACAAAAATATACTTCAGGTAACTAAATTGGCAAGTGACGCTACAATTAATATGCTTATTTTATCACTGTTTTGAATCTCCATTGCTGACATGCTTGTCTTGAGTTTGCATAAGTAATTATCTCCAATTCTGAAAGTTATAAGACTTCCGGAAGCTTTGTAGCATCCTCTCCTGACACTTCCCTCTCAAGATTCAGCACTTAAGCGAGTCCTGTCAGTGGCCATGAATGTGTCCTGGAACTACGGCTTACTTCAGGAACCTAAACCTGGGCCATCATGATCCGCCAGCAGAGGCAGAACAGTACCTGTCCCATGGGGTCGCCTTCTGCTCGCTTCTGTCCACACACCGTTCACAACCGTCTCGTAAACTTATACATTAGGTCCTGTCGCCCTTCAAGTTAAACCATGGGTGGCTTCCCATTTCACTTGGTCACCAGGCCTGGCCTGACCAGGCCGCTCCTGCTGCCCAGCAACCCTTGCCTGGACATCAGCACCAGCCTACCAGGAACGTTTCTAAACTCTTTCCTGTCTCGGTGCCATGAATCCTTTGACTCTTTCTGTCAGAAGTGGTCCTTCCCCACTTCACTGGCAGATGTCTCTCCTAAATTCCCAGGCAGGTGTCCACATTGACAGCAGTCAGTGTCACCATCCTGCACGCTGTGACTGAAGAAGCTTCTTAATCACACTGAACCCCTTCAACCAGTAACCTCTGAAATGTCACCCCCTGGGATCAAGCTGTGCCTTTATTTTCTCTCTCTTTCTTCACATTAAAATAAACTGCCTGTAACCAGTAAGTGTATTTTTCTTGCTCGCTACTGAACTATCTGTTGCCTAGCACAGTGCCTGGCATAAGAGCTTTTTGAGCTTTAAAATTATATTTTGCAATCCGAATGAACACTGCTAAAAATGATCCACTATATTTTCAGTTAGGCTTCACTACTTATTTGTAGATTCCTAAGAAATTCATTACTATTTTTCAGAATCATTTGTCATATATCACCTATTTATGAAAGAAAATGGCCAGCTAGATTAAAGGTTTCTCCTTTCCAATTCCATGAAAATCATCTTCACATCCACATAATTTTCTGTTTTTAATTTTCACCCTAGAATTCTATTCCTGATTATAGGATTAGAAAAGTATAGTAGATGGGGCTGGGGCTGTAGCTCAGTGGCATAGTGCCTGCCTGGCAAGTGTAAGGTCCTGAGTTCAATTCCAGGTATAAAAAAAAAAGAAAAAAGAAAAAAATAGTTTGGTAATGGGGAAGTTACTCTCAATAGGACAATCCTTTTTGTCTTTATGTTCCATGTAAGATAAAGTACACAGATACATCTTTTATCAACCTACTCCCCCATAAAGAAACTCACTAACCCTTTCCACTGTCCCCAGAGAACCCTGAAAAAAGTAATGTGAGACTTGAACCCAAGGAAACTGGCTACAGAAAACGAGAAAGCCACAGTGAAAGCCATCATAGCTTTCTTTTATTATCTTTATGCCGGACATAGATATCTTTGCTCCTCACAAAAAGCTGCTAATTCTCATTTTACTAATGAATGACATTGAATAGTGTCCCAAAGTCGGAGAGCATATGTCTGATTCAAAGCGCATGTTCTCTTCACTGCTGTGTGGTCCCTTCGGTGCCATGAAATTAATCTGATTTAATAATGCTTAGGGCTGGCCAGATAATTCACAGGGGTGGCCAGATAGCTCAGTGGACTAAAGAACCTGCTTAGGCAGGCACAGGGACCACGGTTCGATCCCCGCTGTGCAGTGCCGGTCCCGCCCCTGGGGCACACTGAGGCGCGCACCTGTAGTCCCAGCACTTGGAAGACTGAAAACAGGAGGAGCACTATGAGTCCAATCTATGCAATGAGACCCTGTATGCCCTGCACAAAATACATTAAAAAATAAAATAAAATAACAGTTAATGTCATAAAACAAAATTATTTTGTTGCTTCTTTTTTTCCTTGTCCCTCATTTTCATTCATTACCCCCATTTTTTTTTTACAAACATTTACTTTAGAGAGAGTATAGCAATAATTGACATTAGAAGCATCACACATTTAGAAGTACAAAATGACAGGTATTCCAAGCATGGCTTTAGTATTACACATTGCTGTCCTCACTGTAGTTGCTTATTTCATGGATATCAGCATATAGAGTTAGTCAGGGTGAGAATTCTACCCATTAACTGCTATTTTCTTTATTTTATTTTATTTTTTGTCATAATTTTATTGATAAACAAATAGCAATGAGACAGTTGCAAATCAAATCGGTAGGACAGTTTAATAATTAACACACTGCATACATTCTTCTTAGTGGTTAATTGCTGTACAAGATGCGGACTTGAGATCCTTTAACTGCTATTTTCAAAAACCTGATGGAAATTCTAAGGACCGTTGCCATAACCATCTTGTTTATATAAATGTATGTTTTTTCTTTTCTTTTCTTTCTTTCTTTCTTTCTTTCTTTCTTTCTTTCTTTCTTTCTTTCTTTCTTTCTTTCTTTCTTTCTTTCTTTCTTTTTTTGTACCAGGGATTATACTCAGGATCTTGTGCTTGCCAGGCAAGCACTTATTCTACTGAGCTATCTCCCAGCCCAAATGTATGGTTTTGCCCCTACCATATTTCCTAACTTTTTTCCTTTTTCTCTCTACATTGCTTAATCTTTAAGTTCTCTCTTTCCAGTTCACTGTGTTCTACCTTTCAATTTTTATTTCTTCTTTTGAGTTCTTACACTAGGGAGACAGTACTACAACTTTTGTTGGTTGTTATCTGGAGTTTTTCCCTCTTTTACTCTTTCAATGCCCCTGCATCACCATTTTTTAGCAATAATGTCTATAAAAAAAAACAAGAAAAAAAAAGATGTCTCTCCTAAATTCCCAGGCAGGTGTCCACATTGACAGCAGTCAGTGTCACCATCCTGCACGCTGTGGCTTCTACTTTCCTTCCCTGCAGGAGCGGAATAATTAGACGTCTCTCAATGGAGTAATGAATGCTTTTTTATTTATAAGCTATTCTAGCATCTTCTAATGAAGATACAGAATATGTTTTTGATCTGCTGGGTCACTTAATTCCAATAATGATTGCAGTAATTTAAGATAAACATAAAACTGAAGGAGGAAAGTTAAAATAACAAAGTCTGGAGTTAAACGGGAAGACAGGTAAGTTTAGGCTCGAGATACAGTTATGCACAACGTTGTAATCCTGAGCTTCCAAGATTTTTGTAAATTCAGTATTTACAAAGGAAACATGATGAGTTACATGGCCTTTATGGTCTTTTGAAAACTTAGGTATAAATTAAGCACATGTCTCGTGGAGTTTAATACAGGATCCAATGATTCAATAAGATTGATGTACTCCGCCATGATATTATAAAAGATGCAAAATATTTTCCACATAACTTTTTTATACTGACCATTGTTATGATTACACTTAATTAAATTATGTTATCATCCAGGTATTTGGGGGAAAGCAATCATAGCTCCACCATCTAGGAATACAATTTTTTTTTTTTTTGTACTCTAGCTTGATATAAAATTAAGGCACCTGATTGAGATTCAATCGAATTATTTCTTCACAGTACCATGTGAAGTTTAGGAGTCTATCACGGTCCCAAACAGAAGCAGCTTACTATTACTGCACGTTAGGGGAGCTTTCTATTTTGCAATCATCTGAACTCATGAGGACTGATTATGCTTGGCTTGTGTTCCTTTGCTTCCTTGTCAGAAAATAGAAAAATCAAATCATTTGCAAATCACAGATTCAAAATACTTTTGTTATTGATTGATGTGGAAATAAAGAGAATTTTGTTTACTTTCTGAATAGTCTTTCTTAACTAATACTACATGACAGGTTGAATAAATTTAATTTTTGTCAATATAATCTCTTCCAGTATTTTTTTTTTTTTTTTTTTTTTGTGAAGGGTCTACAGGGTGTTCAGGGTCTCACTACTAGATTGGACTCCACCTGTTTACAACCCCCCAAGACCTGGGAGTACGGGCGCGTGCCCCCACACCCAGTCTCAATTGCCATCTCCGTGCACCCTGAGGGCAGGGCTAGCACGGCAGGCCCAGGGATCGAACCCCAGGGCCCTGTGCCTGCTTGCAGGTGCTTTAATCCGCTGAGCTATTTGGCCGGCCCTCTTCCAGTATTCTTAACAACAATAATGAAGTTGTAGAAATAGTGATGATGCTACAAATACCCTCCTATAATTTTCACTTTGCAAAAAAGCAGACACGAAAATCTACACAGAGAATATCTTCATGACATTCAACTTCCAGTTTAAAAATTTTGTCCTCTAAGTGGGCATAGAAGCATGTCGTGCTGTGATGAACATGGTGATGTTTGAGAATCCCTCTTTTAATTAGTTGAAATTCAGCAGAAGATATCCTGACCTGGAAACTAAAATCAAATTAGCTTTCTAGGGTGGTCGCGAGTGCACAGAGTGCTAGTCACTTCTGTCACTGAAGCAGGAAAGTTAAAGTAGCAAAGTCTGAGATGAAATGGGAAGACAGGAAAGTTTAGGCACGAGAACTGCTGCCTGCGGTTATCACTGTTGCCAAGAAAGGAGTGATAAAAAGTAAACAAGTCAAAAATAATCTTTACTCTTATATTTAAAAAATAGCTGAAAACTTTGAGCAAATGAATCTTATGTCTCCACTTAATTTTATTTTATTTTTCCAGGATGTACAGGAAAAGCTATCACATGGTTGGCTTGGCATATCCAGCAGCTGTCATAGTAACGTTAAAGGTGAAATAACTTCAATTATTTTCATTTATAAAAGTTGTGTTTAAAAATCTTCTGAAAGTGGTTGGGGGGAGAATAAGAGTAGCTTTGCGCTGCAGCCTACATGTTGGAATGTAAAAATTGTTTTAACCGTTTACAATATACAAGGTGAGATTGAAACTTACAGTTACTGTTTAGGTTTTGTGTGTGTGTGTGTGTGTGTGTGTGTGTGTGTGTGTGTGTGTCTGGCTCAGCCTGCCCTGGGGAGAGGGGTGAGAGCTGGTGCCAGGGATTGAACTGTGGTCCCTGTGCTTTGCCTAAGCTTGCCTAAGCAGGTGCTTTAGACTGCTGAGCTATCTCACCAGCCTCTACTGTTAAATTTTTAAAAAAATTTTATAATAAAAGCCACACTGACAGCCCTCCACATACTCTTCCACATACGCTTCCTCACTTCGAACACATTTCAGTCTGTTGGGGAAAGTAACTCCCCAGATGTGGGGCAGAGGGGCAGACATTGCAGTCTCCCACCATCAGGGAATGAAGACTGAACCAAGGGGGAAAGTTAGGAGAGTTTTATTGAAAATGAAGAGAAGAATAGCTCCTGGGTTTCCAGGAGTGGGTGACCAAGAAGGCTCTTTGTCAGAGTAATTTATACAGCAAGATCCCAACTTGCGAGTCACCCTATCGGGTCACAAGAATAGTCACTTACTAATATTGATCCAAGGGAAGTGAGTCACACAGCAGGGGTCCATGGAAAGAACAAACACATTGTTGAGAAGGAATGGTCCAGACATTCTGGTCTGATGCCCTTCTAGGACCACCGGACAAGATGGTGTTGACTACAGTACAACCTCAGGTTGCTGTTTGTCTCTGGGGAGGCTTTGGGCCTGGCTGTGGCAGCTGCACCTGAGCCTTCTTCCCAGACTTGCCTCCTGGGTCCTTTGACTGCGTATTGGTTTCTAATTGAGTCATCTGTAGTAATTCTTGATGCTTTCTGAAACGTTCTGGTCGTCCTCTCCCATGAGGGGCTTTGGTGGCAATGTTAGGGTTGCTTTGACATCCTGAATCAATTCCAAGTGTTTCCCTTTTACAGTCACTTTGACTTTGGGGAACAGCAGGAAGGAGCCTGAGGGCAGCTCCAGTGGGGAAGGTGGGTGAGGACACACTTGCATGTGTTCTCTCCAGCCTTTCTTCCCACGGCAGCATGCTGGACGGCAGCATTCCCTGTAGTTTTCACGATGACACACCCATGAAGAAGGACATTTAGAACAGCTTTAGAAAGTGGGAAGGGGCCAGGGAGATAGCTCAGTAGAATAAGTGCTTGCCTGGCAAGCACAAGGGCCTAAATTCAATCCCTTGTTTTGCCAAAAAAATAAAAAAATAAAATAAGGGGGAGAGGGGGCAAGAATGATTGTATGTCTGAGGCAAGCATTGTGTTTTGTGTTTTGAGGGGGATTTATAACAATGTGTCTTTTTCTTTTTTTCATATTTTGGGGAAGGGTCTACAGGGTGTTCAGGGTCTCTTGGACTTGTAGTGATCTGCCTGTTTACTGCCTCCCAAGAGCTGGAATTACAGGCACAAACCACCACGCCCAGGCTCAATTGATGTCTCAGTGCACCCCGAGGGCGGGGCCGGCCTGGCAGGCCCGGGGATCGAGCCCCCCCCCGGCCCCTGTGCCTGCTTTCAGGCATTTTAATCAATAGCAATGTGTCTTTTACTGTAACCGTTTTTCTTAATTTAAACATTCATGATAGATGTTGGTTCAGACTCTGTAGAATTATGCAAGGACTGACACAACTAACCAACTCCATCAATGAGTACACACGCATGTTTGTGTGTGTGTGCCTGTGTGATTTTCTTCTTCATGATTTAAGTGAATCTTGAGTTCTGTTTTCAGGTGGCACCAGTACCTGTCTGAATAGACATAGAGTATTTTGTTATGTATATGCTATTATGAGCAAAGGCTTAAATGCATTGCAAAAAAACCCCACGTTTTGGCCTGTTTAGGCAAGCACGTGGAGCGGGATGTGCTGAGCCTGCGGGAATCTGGACGTGTTGGTATATGCCTGTAATCCCAGCACTGGAAAGGCTGAAAACAAGAGCATCACTAGGAGTCCATCTGTGTAGTGACACCCTGTAGACCCTATACTAAATACATAAAAAAGAAAATCATCTAAATTCTTAAATATGAGAAATGCAAAATATGAGGTAAAATTATGGCCAAATTTTTCTCTTATCTGTGACTTCTCTTGTTGCTGCTCAAACCTGAGGCACAATTGCAGGACCATGTGTGTGAGGAAAAACTGGAAATCGATGCTGTGAAATTGGGACATTATGGACACGCTCGTCTTCATTTTCTGCGTACAGACACCTGCACATTTGTGCAGCTCTTATTGCTACAGAAGTAATTTGTAGCTTCAGACTCTAAATTTCTTATTTCTTTTGGTCTCTTAATTTAGTTGGGGGCATTCAACTTTGTCTCCTGAGAAAACACTGTGATAGTTTTCCTGCATTGTCCAAGAACTAAAAGGATGCAGGCAACAAATAGAAAATCTTAGGCTGCTTTATTTCAGATTGTTATTTTCCTATTGTAAATTTGCATTGCTTGCTTGTGTGTTTTAGTTTCCTCTTAAACATCCTCTTTACATTTGGTTTTTCTCTGTGGAATGTTAAATTTAAATTTAAATTTAAATCAACTTAAAAAGTATTCATCTTCTGGGATGTTTCTTTGTGCAGAGTTAAAATTATGGTAAAAACAGATACATAACAAAATGTCACATTAGAAAATATTATTTCTCTGTTCTTGAGAGATTTTGCCTTTCCTATTATTTCTCCAACTGTGTGCAAGAGAATTACTCAATTTTATACTATTTATTTTTAAAACTTTGGTTTAGAAACCAAAGGCTCAGGCCTGTAACCCCAGCACTCTTTAGAGGCTGAGGCAGGAGGATTACAAACTCAAGCCCAAACTTGGAAAATTAGCCAGACTCTGTCTCCAAATAAAAAATAAAAACAACTTGGGGTGGAGCCCTCACTTCAATCCCCAGTATGGCTAATAATAATAATAATAGTAATAATAATATAAATAGAATAAAACAAAAGTCTAAAATCATTTTCATTGAAAATGTAATTTTCTAAAGTGTTATTTCATTGAGACACAAGAACTAAAAGTTTGAGGGAGAAAACATCATTAGGAAAGACTTTTAGTTAAATAACTTTCTCCAATAAAACGCCTTGTTTTGTGCTCAGTCTAACGGCACAGAGGCCACACACCAAAGTAGTTCACATGGGCAAATCATTGCTGCTTATGAAACTCCCCTGGAGACCGGCACTAGCCCCTTCTTCACTCAGTGGGAAGCCCCTAGCTGGATACAGAGGCGGCTTGGTAGAGGTCACGCTCTCTTTTCTGTTGGATTTGGAATCTGATAAAAGATTTGTTGGCCTCCTTTGAACTTTCCTCGTGGTAAAAGTCCTTCAAACAAAACCTGCAGCAAAGATTTTTAATTTACAAAGATATCAAGCCAGTGTTTAGGGATCAAATTAGAGGCAAATGGAAGGAATTTCACACTGGCCTACAAGTAAACCAAAACATATTTCATTGGTGCTTTGTTCCAAGTGATTGAAAGGACCGTTTGAAGATGTTGTTATTATTTGTTTTCTTTTTTTTTTTTTTTAAAGAAACAGTTGGAGGGCTGGCCAAATAGCTCAGCGGATTAAAGTCCCTGCAAGCAGGCACAGGCGTAGCCAGGGGTTCCATCCCCAGGCCTGCTGTGCTGGCCCCGCCCCCAGGGTGTGCTGAGACAGCAACTGAGACTGGGTATGGTGGCGCATGCTTGTAATCTCAGCTCTTGGGAGGCTGTAATCAGGCAGATCACTATGAGTCTAGTCTAGTAGTGAGACCCTGTAGACACTTCCCTAAAAAATACAAAAAATAAAAATAAAAAAGACAGAAAGAAAGAAAAGAAAAAGAAATGGTTGGAATACTTTTTTTGTGAGAATTCCAGGTGAGTTTCAGCATGTGACAGCACATACTGCCGGCTTTCCTAAGAATATTAAAAAGGTAATTGAAGCTTGTCCTGGTGGCACAGGCCTCAGATCCCAGAGCTCTGGGAGGCTGAGGCAGGAAGACTGTAAATCTGAGTTCAGTCAGAGCAGCTTAGCAGTTCATCAATACTGTAATACCTTGTCTGCAAAAATTAAAAGAAGGGTCTGGCGATGTACCATGCTCAATGGGAAGGAGCTAGATTTAACCCCCAGGATGGGGAGTGAGGTGGGGTGCAGTACACGAGACTCACAGTACCCATTTAAGGGCAAAACTAATGTCTAACTTTAAGGCTGTCTGCTTATCTTATTGAATATTAAAGCTGCAGCTTGTATGTAAATGCTGGGACTTCTCTACTGACAGTACCTGTCCACCTTAACATCTGAATACCATGCTTTTTGAGGTTATTATAAAAGCAAAATTATGAATTGTTCGGATATCCCTGCACCCCGGCCTCTCTGCTGCTGTAAAGGGTCCTGTCCCAGAGTACCTGTTCCCTGCGGGTCTGCTTGACCCCCTCCAGAACTGCATGAAATAGAAAAATTACTGTCCTCTCTCTTCGAGAAAGGACCCGTTTCCTTTCTCCTCCCAAGATGACCTACCTCGCCAGCACTAATAAGGCCGTATATATTCTCTCTCTGCCCTGTATTTGTATCCCTGAAAAGGACAGAGGATATCAAAGCTTTAAGCCGAAGTACTAAGTCACACCGAAATCCCAAGCCATCCTGCAAGGGGTGGTGTGGCTCATCTTGCTTTGGTTCCTTAGGTGAGATCATCCACATCACCCACGAGTCTACCTTAACGTGGGCCCATTCGGGGAAAATGGTTTATGGCAGGACATTGCAGAGAGAGTAAAGTCAGTGGCAGAGCTACCACGTGCCCGGGCTTATTGCTCCAGTGTATGAACATTGATAGAAAGTGAAGATTTTGGAGCTTATTAAACCTGATCGCCTCACTTTTGTGACCTGGTCATATCAGGCTCTAGTAAAATGTAGTATAATATTCTTCAGTGAAAAATGATCTGCCAAATGTACAATACCTAACTTTTCAAATAATTTTCCATAAAAGGCTTCAACACTATGCCATATTTCCATCTAATGTGTTTACTTCTTTTTGCCCTACAGGATGTGGATAAATGGTCTTTTGATGTATTTGCCCTAAATGAAGCAAGTGGAGAACATAGCCTGAAGTTTATGATTTATGAACTGTTTACCAGATATGATCTTATGAACCGCTTCAAGGTCAGAAATGTGGAATGAAGATAAAATGCTCTTGGAAATGGTTATTTGAATAAAAATGAAAATGCAGAACACTGAGTATTCATCAATACATTTTAGCATGTTTCTAGTTAGCAGGTCACAGAACCAGGGCCAAGTGACACGTTGATGTAGACACCTGGAGGTGGTAGGCCAGGATATAATGAGGTACCAGCATTGCCTGAGTTATTCATAGAATACTTATGTAGCGGTTGGAAGCAATGAGAAAGTATTCTTCTTAAAAATAGAACCTATATTGGCAGGTTTTTTTTAAACTGAAATTATAGAGCTTCTAATGAATTTCATTTGGAACCCTCTAAGCAATGGACTTGACCTAGACATTTGCGAAGCCGGCAGCCTGTAGCTTTCACCATTCACTGCAGAATCTCAGGGTGTGATTGGACATAGAAGACTGGGAGAGTGTCCATCTTAAGCCCTTTGTATTACAGACAGGAAAACCAGACTCTACCAATTGTGGCTGGAAATTAGTACCCTTTTAAGAATGAGCTCTCTTACCTGACTTTAGAGGACATGAAACGTTGAAACATTTAGTTCATCTGTCTGAGTTAAATGACTGGGAATTGCAACGCTTCTCAGGATCAAAAGCTAACACATTGGTGACATGGCTTTGCAGAGCAATCTGGATTCAACTTAAACTACTGCTTCCTTCTGACTGTCTAATGTGTCTCTCTCCAAATGCCATGCCCATGTTGATGTGGTGGCACTCTTTTGGCCAAAATATAATCATAGTTATTATCTTCCAGATTCCTGTTTCTTGCCTAATTGCCTTTGCAGAAGCTTTAGAAGTTGGTTACAGCAAGTACAAAAATCCATATCATAATTTGATTCACGCAGCTGATGTCACCCAAACTGTGCATTACATAATGCTCCACACAGGAATCATGGTAAGGACACCTTTGTGACTAAAGTTTGTTTGAAAATATCAAATCTTATGTCTCTATGTTCCTATCATCCTTTTAATGCTAATAGAAATGGTATAAATAATGATCATTTGAATTTTGAAGGTTATTTATCATATGCATTTTCTCAAAAAATATTTTAACTTAATGGGAAAAACTATGGAGGAATCTTATTTACCTTCTCATCACTGGAACAAATCAGATACCCAACATACGTCGCTGAAAGGACAAGGACCCTTGTCTCAGCTCAAGGGTTCCGACTTTGGTGGGCAGGATCAACTACTGAAATGGAGTAGCGGAAGGGCCTGCCTTGGAGCAGAGCTGCTCATAGCCTGTGGTCAGGAAGCAGAGCTGGGAGGGAGGAGCCAGACAGAAAGATGTCCCTGCCCAGGTGACTAAGAGACCCCTATGTCCAGCCACCTGCACACCCTGACAGTGCAATTAGCTACAGTACTTCCTGCTGGATGAATCCACTGATAAGTGTAGCACCCCCTAGTGCATTCACCTTCCAATCACACCAGGCTTTGGGGGGGGGACTGAAAATCTGAAATTGAGACCATTATAAGAGGTGAATGAAAATATGTTATTTTCCAAAACTTAAATTATAAAATGTTTTATGGGTAAATTCTCTCTCATATGGGAATCAGTTGGAGGGAAATAGCATCTTCAAAATGTAAGTTAGTGTGTCCTCCTCTCGCCTGTTATATTCCCCTAACTTAATCTCCAGAGCTTTCTCTCTTGCTTACACTGTGAATCATAGTTGAGTCCTAATGGGATTTGGAGAAATTATTCATGTGAATTTTTCCAAATGCTTTTCTTCTTTGCATCTGAATCAGTTCCTCTGTCTTAGAGCTCAGGATGATTCTCAGAAGATGAAAAGGGAAAGGCAGCCCTTTCTTCTGAAAGTAGCAAGCTGAGGTACATTGGAAGGGGTAGGGGCAGTGTGGGACCCTCAAGTCTTAGCGTCTTCTCATTCCTCGTGTGCCATTCTGGGCTGAGGCGAGGCAAATTCCTGCAGGTGGAAGCCCAAGCAAGCCCTGTGAATTGCATTGCTGAGTTTTTAGCATTCAGAATCCAGCCCCTTTATTTGGGCAACAGCTCATCAGCATTTCCATCCAAGTAACCTGAACCCTTTGGGGCCCCAAAGCCTCAGTATGTCAGTATTTTGCAGCAGAGACTGTATTCCTGAACTGGTTCCAAGAAAATCCCCTGGGGGCTTAGTGTAGAGCCCTAAAGAGCTGGGAACCATGTAACAGGTGCATAGCCCTCGGAGGTTAGCACATATCATAAGATTATTATCTGCATGAAATTTCCACCAAGAAACTGACTCTGTGTAGTACACACAACACCCATTTCCTAGGATCCATCTGTTGGAGTCTCATGTAGTAATGAAAGAAATAAATTTTACAGATTCTTCAATGCTTCGGACTAAGAGCTCACTTTTGCCCCAAGTTCTCATTCATCTATTGTTCATGAAAAACAACAACAACAAAAAACACAGGTGTGATGGTGCATGCCTGTCATTCCAACACTTAGGGAGGCTGAGGCAGTAGGATTGCGAACCTGTGTCAAAGTAAAAATAAAATAAGATAAAAAACACAATAGGTAGGATTGTACTTCAGTGGTAGAACACTCCTGAGCTCAAACCCTGGTACCAGAAAAAAAATCTAACTTGTTACTGTCTCATGGTTTGTGATTAGAAGAGGCCCAACAAGCAGACTCTGCTTTGGGGCCTCACTTAGGCCTGGGGTCTCCCCAGCTCGCAGCGATGGTCGGAGCTGGTCCTGTATCCAGAATGTGTGCTCCTGCACAGCTGGCAGTTGGCACGGCTAGTGGCTGAGAGCCAAGGTGGGAGCTTAAGGATTTTTTTGGATTTACCACAACTCCATAGAAATATGAAGCCTCTGACAAAATTGAGATAATCTTTTCAAAAAGCCATTAGCGGCAGTACACTCTAGCTCCATTACCTGTTTCTAACATTCCTGCGTGTGCACATGCAGACTCAAAAGTTCCTCACGGTTTCTGGGGATTGAATAAGGCTTCATTGTCACTGCTGGTTGTTCTTAAACCCATTTCTTCCATTTCCTTTGACTTCTGTGGTGTACTAATGTGCAAACAAAGGGCCTGCCCATAGCTGCAAATGCCGCCACACCTGGGCAGCTGCTCTAGCACCTTCCTGTTTAGATCCGCCTGCTTTTGTCTTCTGGTCTTTGCGCTAAATTGGAAATGGTGAGGTGATTTATTTTATTTATTTTATTTTTATTTTTTTTTGGTGGAACTGGGGATTGAACTCAGGCCCTTGCGCTTGCCAGGGAAGCACTTACTCTACTGAGCTATCTCCCCAGCCCAAAGGCAGAAGGATTTTTTTTTTTCCTTTGAATGCCTTCAGGGCAGGTTTGGCTGGCATGAGTTGTGGGGATCGAACCACAGCAACCTGAGCCTGACTGTTTAGTTGAAGCAGCCACTTAAAGAACTGAGCTAAGGGGCAGGCCCTCGGTGAGGTGATTTTGCTTGAAGTTTTTGGCATTTCCATTCTCTTGAATTCTTTGTCTTTGAAAAAGTTATACTTAAGTTATATTTATATTAAATATTAACATTATATATTAATCATAGTAACTATATGACATATTAATATGCAACATGTTTATATTTATATTATATATTAAGTTGATATATTTAAGTGTCACTCCAGAATGGAAATTGAACTTGATTAAGTTTCCTTAGAACAGAATGAAATGGCAAGCCAATGCCTACTTCAGTGTGTAAAAGATCTACTTAGTCTTAAAGTGAAATGAGAAACTGACATTTTACATGGGACTGTAATCAGAAATCTATCTATCTATCTATCTATCTATCTATCTATCTATCTATCTATCTATTTATCTACCTATCTACCTATCTACCTATCTACCTATCTACCTATCTATATGGTTTTACTTGGAACAAGTGTCAAGGCAGTCTAATAAAGGCCTGCTATTTTAGCTTCAGAACCTCTGGTCTGAAGAGATGAGATTTATCATACTTGTAAGTAACTAGAGAAATTCAAATCCCCATTGTGATTTTTACACTCAGATTAATAATATAGACTTGTTATGGGACATCAGTAACCATTCCATCTTCACTGAAAGACTAGAGAATCTGGTCCAGCCTGGACCAATTCCAAGAGCATTGAAGTTGTTAATATAGATCATGTAACCATTTCAGGGGAAACTTATTAAATAAAACTTCTCCTGCTTCAGTTGGATTGGCATAGAAGCAGGTTTCTGATTTTATTCATTCTTTTGCAAAAATCTTTGGAGGGCTGCCAGACTACCTCCAACTGCTCTTTCCACACCCATTATTATGTGGTTAAGACAATAGGCTGGCAGTAGACCTTTAGTCTTGTCTAGACCAAATAAATGCTTTTAAACTAAGGAGCATTATGACAATTTTTATAATGGATGGTAAAAGAGAAGGCAAACGAATTCACAGATGTGTTGACTATTTTGTCAATCCTAAGCTGTTCTTGCAGCTAGATAGTTTGGTAAAATTTATTTTAATAAGCTTTTTTAAATAAATAAAAAGGTAGTTGAAGTTGAATATTAATCTCCATACATACATACAGATGCGTTGGCTCTTTGAACCAAAAAAAAAAAAAAAAACCAAACAAATATTCCTTTAGCTAGAACTCTTCAGTCCTTCCTCACTCTCTGGATTTGGTATGCACAGTAGGTTACTTCACATAGTGCTGAGGTTGACGCCCTGCTATTTTAGGATGGCCTTATCAACATGACCTTCATGGAGCACTCCAGCAGCAGCCCAGCACTGTCAGGTGACTAATGCATCTTGTCACCTGCAAGATGTTCTGAGAACTATTGCCAGAAAAAGACAGTGAAGCAGCCATTGTCCTTGTTTGTTCATCTTGTAAGGGACACCCTGAAGCCTGGAGGCAGACAGTGCAGAGGCAGAGATGCTGGTACAGATACTGGAACAATTACTGGCCTCCTTTCTCCTTTTGTCACTTGATTAACTTGTAGCCCTGCGCCATGGTGACAGTGATGCACAGAAAGTCAATGCATTCGCTAAAGAACCAGAGCTTGGTGGAGGGCTGCCAGACTACCTCCAACTGCCTCTTTAAATAGCAAGTCATATCCTAGCCTCGGCCAGGGAGCGCTTGCATTTGAGGGTTCCTGGCTGCTTATTGTAAAATTCTGAGTAAGACACACACAGAGAGAGAAGACTATTTCCTAAATTTTTAGTACACTAACTATGCCCAAGAGCAGCCTCCTATACTGGCAGTGATTCAGTTTTTCTCTGATTAATCTACAAAAATATGTGACCCTGGGTCTCTATTCCACAAACTGTAAGGAAATCCTTTTCTCGTCCATGGTCTTTCATACCACACTGTTTAGAAGGGTAGAAAAGGCCTAGTTTTAGGAAATATAGTTTTGAAACTATTTTGAATCACTCACTAGCAATCTCTGCCTTGGGGCCCTGTCACTAAAGTAAGTTAAATACTGCCCTATGAGAAAGAAGGTAATGCGAGGTCATTCAGTTTTACATATGAAACCCCCAGCCTTGAACCTGAAGCGAATAGCTATGCATACACACTGTGTTGCTGATGAATGTGATATACCAGCTTTCTATACCAGTGAATTACAATGAATTATCTCAGCCTATTAACAATAGAGAAAAAAGTATGCAACCCTGTAACACTCGTAGAGACATTAAGATCTGCAAATTGTCTTAGACTGCTATTTGCTTCCTTGCATTCATATTTCCAGCTCAAGTAATTAGAAATTTTACTTTTAAAGCTTTATAGAATGTGTTCTGTATGATGCGTCCCTTGAGTAATGAATTCTATTGTGACCCACAGAAGGAACAGAAATTTTGGAAGGAAGTTTAGATTGAATTCCTGCTCTGTCATTCAGTGGCTCTCTGACCTTCAGTATGTTGATATTCTTCTTTAGGATCCAGTTTTGTTATCTGCATCATGAAAGCTGTTTCCCTTTGAGTTAGGAAGCTTTTCATTCTGGGGCTGAAATACCTGACAATGAAAACGTAGGGGAGAAAAGGCCTATTGTGCTCACAGTTTCAGAGTTCCAGTCCAGGCTTAGCTGGCTTCAAGGCACAAGTAGCGTGGCAGGATGGCATGGTAGAAGACAGTGGCTTGATTGTGACACCAGGAACAGACAGGGCGAAAGGGTCAGAGTGGAGGGTCCGTGGACAGGACTGACCTCAAGGCCATCCCCACCTCCATCCTCCACCCAGTCCTGGCCTCCAAACTGTGCGTTCAGCTATGGACTCAGCCAAGGATGGGGCCATTGGCAAGGTTAGCATGCCACCTTCCAAAAGCCCTACTTCTTAGAATATGATCCTTTAGGCGCAATTTCTGATTCTCAAACCCTAACACCTAAGTTGAATGGTAAATAGGATAATTATAATATCAAATGAGGTGATCTAACTCACATGTGCAGTAAGTCTTTGTCTTTGACCCTTCCGCTTCCTCTCTGCCATTATCACGAGTGCTGTTAGCAGCAGTCGACAGCTCCTTCCCACGTACGTGGAGGACTGCCCACGGCACAAGAGACCACCTGAGCGCTTCTCTAGGCAAAATGAAGCACAAAGTCTGGATTGCTTATGACTCATTATTTGAATCCTTTACTTCTGCCCACTGGGAATCAGAAAACCCTTTTTGTACCAACCTCTGTTCTGGAAGGGAAGAACGGGGTTTGGACTTATTCGCTAGCATGTCCTCAGGAATTATTTATAAAATTCATGAATTTAAGCATCCATTTTCTCAGGTAGAAGTCTCATTTGACCTGAGTGTGAGTCAGTCAGCAGCTGAGGAGAGAAGGACCAGCCCCAAATTCTGCTTCTTCTTCTTCTTCTTCTTCTTCTTCTTCTTCTTCTTCTTCTTCTTCTTTTTTGGTGGAACTGGGGATTGAACTTGGGCCCTTTGCGCTTGCCAGGCAAGTGCTTATTCTACTGAGCCATCTCTCCGGCCCCACCAAATTCTACTTTTAATAACATAAAAATTCTATTTTAATTTGTTTTCAGTGTTTTTTTTTTCAGTTTATTTCTAATAGGTGTGAAAGTTTGGGGCTGCTTGCTTCCCAAGCTATTTTACACTATAAACTTAATCACTAAGGTAATAGTATGGCAATAAATAAGTGAGGTGCACAAATAAAGCTCTACTTAAGGGAGGTAGAAGTTAATCAGGAAAAAAAGCAGAAGCACATTTATAATCACTTCAACAGCTAGGAAGGAAATTATTTTAAGTAATTATAAACTAATCTGTAATTAAATTTCATTTCTGATTTTCACCTGTAAATTTTTATTTTTGCAGCTTCATAGCGCTACCACAGTTGATGCTAAATGCTACTTTCTTTTGAAACACAGTTCAATCTATAAATCCATAAATATAACCAATAAGAAATATTTTAAGAAAATAAGTCATTTTTCTTTAAAAGAAACAAGTTTCTTTAATAAGACAGTCAGTTCTGGGGTATAGAGACTGGTTTAACTCAGTAGCTATTATTTCATAGTGTTTATTCTATACTTTCTTAGTGGGGACACTGGACATTCAGTCCCGTGAAGCCTACAACACAGGCCACTTATAATGTCACTTTGTTCCTTTTAATGACTTGCAATTAAAAGCATCTATAAATATGGAAGAACTAATTCTATCCAGCCTCTTGCATTCTGAGAATCACTGCTGTTGTATCACCCAGCTGTGAGGCGCTTACACTTGATTTACAAACAGTTAAGATGTATTAGCTTTAACAATGTGAAGTTCAGTAAAAACCTGCATATTCCATGTGTGTTACTCTATGGCGAGGCTTACAGTAGATGTAGGCACAGCCCGTACATGATCTCTGAATCTCTTTTAGAACCCTGCAGAGGAATGAACGCTAATCTCACATTAATGAGTGATAGTTGAAAGGATAAATATCTTAATTTCTTGAGGATCAACAAACTTGAAACCAGGAAAGTCTGATTCCACAGTTTCTCTCTTCTGCTTGCTGGGCTGGGGAGATAGCTCAGTAGAATAAGTGATTGCCTGGCAAGTGCAGGGTCCTAAATTCAATCCCCGGTACCACAAAACAAACAAATGAACAACAAAAAACATTCCTTTCTGTTCTGCTTCCTATTACCTCCTTTTGATGTAAAAGTAGTAAAATTCAGTTCAACAAACAAATACTAAGTTCCTGTGGTGTGCTAAGTACCACAATAGGTCTGGTGGTAAGTAAGACAGATACCTCCTTCCAACTCCCAGCTGTTCATCTGCAAGCCAAATTCTTAACTTCTAATCAAGGGAGACCCTCAGCTCTTCCCTTAATTTCCATAACCTTGTGTCGCTGGATTCCAATACAGTATCACCCCTCAGTGTCATTCTGTATTCTCCTTTTCTAGTTAAAATTCTTCTGCCCTCCACCCTGCATTTAACTACTAATCTTTGCTTATCCTTCTTTCAAAATCCACTCCCACCAGATAGCTTTTCTACCTGCTTTTAGGTTGTGTCTCCATCCTCCGACCTTTTATCAGGCATACATACAGTTGATGTTTTCCAGTTGTCCTGTACTAAGCCTTTAGTTGTTTCAAATGTATGGAATGAGGTCACTAAGAGCCAGCACCACCTCATTTTGGACCCTCCATGCCTACTGTTAAGTACCATCTTCTTGTAGCACTGGCCAATAGCTTTATTTTTTGAAAAAGTGTCTTGATATATAGTTCAGGCTTCCCTTGAAACCACTATGTATCCCAGGCTAGTGTGAAACTCACAAGGATGCTTCTTCCTCCCCAAATTCTGAAATTACTGGCACACACCACCACACCTGGCAGGACTTCCTGTGGTAAGGGACAAACCTGTGTATTGTGTTTGTTTCAATGGAAAACCCTTGGGCCGGGGAGATGGCTCAGTGGAATAAGCGCTTCCCTGGAAAACCCTTGCCTCAACGGGGTAGAGAGAAAGTTTAATGTGGCTGGTGAAACTTGGGGAGTAAACTAGATTTGGCTACATTTTATTTATTTCTGTTTAAATTATTACATGTGGCTATCACGTTGGGTGGTGCACTGAAAGGGTTGCGCAGACGATAAATAAACTAAGCTATCAAATTATTGCTGAATGAATTTATAATAGTGGAGAAATTTTGTAAAGTCATCCAGCCAGTAGCAGCAGGGTCGGTACATATATGAAGTTCATGGGCCTAGATTTTGTGCTGAGGTGATTGCTCCTTTGCTTTATTGTTATTGAGTTTAATTGCATATTCCTATATGTGCTATAAGTAAAAAGGTTGATAAAATCTCAGAAACTCTTCTCAATCTTTAAATATATAAAAGAAATTTTTTTCATAAGCAAAGCACATATTTTCAAGTTTTAGGTGGAAAATTTTCTTGTAGTAGGGCCTCTTACATCTAAACTATATATTTTAAAGTTGGACAAGCTATGTTAAAAAATTAATGAACTATAATTGACTTCATAAGAATCCAAAGTGATAAGGCTATGAATTCAAAAACTGAATCAGAGTTAATCTTTTCAACCATAGAAAATTACACCTTTTTCAATTAGTGAGAATAATTACATTTTGGATTTCAAATGTTGAACTCTCAAGTCATGAAAATAATCGCCGACCTCATGCAACATCCATTAGGCACAGTAAGTGGAGGGGAACAGGAAGGAGACTTAATAAGAGCATAATTGTGTACAGATGCACACTCTGAGTCACTGAGAACTTTTCTGTACAAAGATGGGCTCTGCTTTATAGACGTGATGGACTCTTCCTTTAATTCCCCAGCACTGGCTCACCGAACTGGAAATTTTAGCAATGGTCTTTGCAGCTGCCATTCACGATTATGAGCATACAGGGACTACGAACAACTTTCACATTCAGACAAGGTAAGTTGTATCCATGTGAATATTTATGTTAAGTTTTAAGATTTATTCTCCTGCATATTACCCTAAGGGATTTAAAAAAAAAGATTTCAGTGAGATCATTTTAATAGATTTTTAGCAAACTTCTTGAAGCCATAACCACTTAAATCAATCAACTATTTTTCATGAAACATATATATTATGGCACATGTAGCAACTTTTTAAGAATATAAAATAGGTAAGAAAAATTCTGTTTGCCTACAACTTATATATGCACTATTGCACAAGTCAGTCATGTATCCACTAAATCAACTCTTATAATGTATGACTTAAGGTTTTGGCTCCATGCAATAGCATAGGTGAATGTAATAAGTTATACTTTTGAAGAAAAGTACTGAAATAAAAAACTGCAATTCCCAGATCAGTAGGAAATACTGACCTTAGTTGAAAAACGAGATCCCTTTGTGATAGTTCTACTGTTGCCGGGGTCCCAGTGAGGAAAGCACCCATGAGAAAGAGTGAAGGTAGAGGAACAAAAAGGCTTTTCATTGTGGGTTTGAGACCAACATCCTGGCTTCCGGTCAGGACTCTCAAATTGCTGGCCCCTGTTTGGACTTTACCTCCAGGTTCTATACTTTGCTGGTTTCCACAGTACCACATTACCGCATTGCCTCATTTTCAGGAATTTTACAAGAATGTCACACAATTGCAGCGAGGCTTATGTTGCCCAGATGCTGCTCGCTATCTGCCTGTCGTAGGCCATCGGAGTTTAACGTGTACCCTACTCTCCAAGTTGTTTTAACTATTTGCTCCTATTTTATGACCTTGTTTTTCTCCAAATGGGTTTATGGTTAGCTACATGCGAGGGGGTGAAGGAGTGAATTTATCTATAGTTTAAGCAAACTTACATCACCCTCCCTTAAAATAGAGTTAAAAAGAATGGAGTCTTTTTTGCCCCACCAAGAATGGTAGTTATTTGAATTTAAAAAGTAATGTGGCATATATGTCAGCCTTCTAAGGATGCCAGCACAAACTACTGCAGACTGGGTAGTTTAGACAACATGTGTTCATTTACTAACAGTCCTGGAGGCTAGGACTCTCTGACCCAGCTGTCAGACATGGTTTCTCCTGAGGCCTGTCTCCATGCTGCAGCTGGACACCTCCTTGCTGTGTCCTCACCGCTGGCCTCCCTGTGCATTCACTCTGAGGTCTTTCCTTTCTACAAGGCTACATCAGTCATCTTGGGTTTAGTTCCTACCCTTATACTACACCAATTAACTTTAAATACACCTTTGAAGATTGTATTAATCACATTTCCATCCCTTGGACAAAATATCAGTTTACTTGCAGTGTAAAGAGAAGAGATTTATTTTGGCCTGTGAATTCAGTCTGTGGTTGGCTGGATCCACAGGGGAAATGGAGCAGTAAAAGGGCCTGGCCCATGGGGGAAAGCCGCTCAGACTTGGAAAGCAGACAACAAAGTGGAGGGAGACAACAACACATACTTCCAGATTAAGCTGAGTGGCCCGCCTGCAGCCAGGCCCTCTTCCTAACTGCACTTTCATCAGTGGGTAAATCCTGATGATCCAATCACCTTCCAAAAGATCCCATCTCTAAGAGGATATTTTACTTCTAAACCACAACAACATTCTTCTTCTAGCCCTTAAATAACTCACATCTGTCTTATTATGAGGAATCTATTTAGTACATCTCTAAGAGTTGCCTAAGTCGTAACAGCTTCAGCATTGTTGAAAGGCTCAAGTCTTAAGTCTCCTCTGAGACTCAAGGCAAACTCTAAGCCCTGAGCCCCTGTGAAAATAAAAAAAGAAAGCTAAGTATTTCCAGCATGCAAAGACTCAGAGTAAATATTCTCATTCTAACAAGCAGAAGGGAGGACAGAGACTGGAACCAAGCAGCTTGTAGTGAGATCTAAGCACCAAAGGGCTTGGGCAGCTTCCTCGTTGGCCCTGTGGGATGCAGCTTCACCCTCTCTTTTGGGCTGGCTCTGCCCACTGCCTTCAGCTTTTCTCACCATATGTTTCACATCCTTGGCATCTGTGATATCCTGGGGACTCCACTGTTCTTCAACTTTACTACCACAGCTTCATACATACACTGCCCCTTGGGGGACATTGCCTGGCTTACCAGCCTTTTCTTTAAAATCTGGGTTGAAGCCTCCAACTCTGGTATTCTGTATGCCTGAAAAACTAGCACCATATGGATGACATCAAGGTCAGCCACCAGCTCAGCAATCATCTGGCCTTCTTGGACTATGGCTGCAGTCCCCTCTGAAGGGATGGATGGTGGCATTTTGTGAAGCACATCCCTAGAAAGTTCTGAGTGAGGGCTCTTCTAGGCTCTTTCCTCTATACAAAGTTTTCAAAGTTTACTTTCTATACACTTGTACCTTTGTTCCTGCAAGTAGGCAAAGGGGCTGGGAGCTCAATCCCTGGACCTGCCATGCTGGCCCCAACCCTGGGG
>NW_004524601.1:18371077-18386458 GCF_000260255.1 Octodon degus
GCTTTGCTAAGCTTGTTCTAAGTAGGTGCTTTAGACCACTGAGCCATCTCACCAGCCCTCTGCTAGACTTCTGAAACTGCATGAGCTTCATATTTTTTGTCCACACTCCTAAGAACTCCAGCGAGAATCACCCATTCATCTCAGGTTACCCCATGCTAGGGTTTTTCTAGCTGGCACCTTTCCAAATGCCTCTAACAAACCACATGGTCAGGCACAGTCACAGCGATGACCCTACTCCAGCCATCAATATTCTGTATTTGGTCACTTTCCCATCACTGGGACCAAAGACTGACACCTGGAATTTAAAGGAGAAGAGGTTGCCTTTCCTCGGAGGACTCTGTTGAGGGTGGCAACAGCACAGTGGAAAAGCCTAGAAGAGGAAAGGTACTCTACCCTTAGCAGTCAGGAAACAGAAAGAAGAGCAAAGCCTTAGGCAAGAACACACCCTTCCAGTTCATGCCCTGAGTGACTCCCATGCTCAAAGCCCTGCCTCCTAATAGGATATTAATGAACTCAGCAAGAGAGTATCAATCCACCAATGAGCATTGTTCCCCTATGATCCCAGCACCTTTCAAAAGGCCCACCTCTAAATTAAGGTGATGCTGGGAAGACACTCTTTAGTTAAGGCATAGCAAAGTCTCAGTCTTCAAATATAGTCACATCCATGATTAGGACTTCAATATATGAATTTTGGGGATGTCTAGTTTATATCCACTTATACAAGAGAGGCTCTCTGATCTTGTTCTAGTTAGGCAGCTAGACATCAGTGTCTGAGAGGCAGATTTCAGTCTACAACCCATCAAGGTTTAGTTTTTGTTTTTAGGTTCTATGAGCTTTGACACATGTGCAGTGCTATTCCTGTATTACTGCAATGTCCTAGCAATGTGTTGCTTCCTTGCATTAAAAGTCCCTGTGAGTCACCAATTTGTTCCTCACGTCTGGCAACACTGACCTTTATAACATTGTTTTCCCTTTTCAAAATGTCATGTAGTTGAAAATATATAGTATATAATTTTTAGACTGGTTCTTTTATTTATAGTTACATGTTTGGTTCTTTCACCACTTTTTCTCAAGTTTTGGTATCTCTTTTTTTTTTTTTTTTATTACTGAGTGACATTTTTGTTAATGAGACACACTGTATGCATGTAGCCCAGTTTATCTTTCACCTATGAGAGGAAGACTTGGGTGTTTGTAAATTTCAACCCTTGAGTAAAAAGCTGAAATAAGCACATACATGAAAGTTCTTATGTGGCTGATTCTTTTGGTTTTTTATTTAAATATATTTCTGACAATTAATTTTCAGGTATGAAGAGTTATTGTTTTGATACGTGAAGTATGGAAAACATCTGTTAAACTATTATATATTTTAGAACCCGAGGTTACCCCAAATGACCAAAATCCATATTAGGGGTTGTCTGCACCAAATCCCAGGGAGTACGGCTTTTGAAAAGCGGAGTTCTCTAGATGCACAGTGGCCTCCCCCTGTGTACAGCTGGGTGATGGCAGTGCCAGGCCTGAGAAGCTGGCGCACTCAGTCCTGTTGCTGATAGTGCTGCTCACGCCACCAGAGAGAGACAGAGAGTAGATCCAGTCCTCTGTAGTCTAGCGTGGGTCAAGTTCGCACATGATGGGCCTCAATGGAGATACGGAAAGAGCTGAAACGTGAACAAAGAAAAGCATCTGGGGAGATGGCTCAGTAGAATAAGCGCTTCCCTGGCAAGCACAAGGGTCTGAGTTCAATCCCCAGTTCTGCAAAAAAAAAAAAAAAGAAAAGAAAAGAAAAGAAAAGAAATGCTGGGAAAGATGTCCTCTTTATTCCTGGAGGGAAGGAATCCTAAATTTCCCAGAGTGACATCAAATGAAAAGGAAGCTTCGGAAAGGAAAATGTTTTTGCTATGGCTGAATTTGGTGGATTGTAGTTGAAAAGCAGGCATGTTCTTCATCTACATGCATTTACAGAGTACAGGGAATTCTTTTGCTTTGATTCGTGATAATCATCAAAGGAAGACTATACTTATCATTGTATTATCAAATCCTCTTTACACGCATTGAGTCCATGAGGGTTTTAGTTAAAGAGAAGGCATTATTTACCCAGACTCTGTACAAGGCAACAGTTCTGCTATTTGGAGAAGAAAGCAAAGTGATTTTTCATGCAGTGTTAGGACGACGCTGCCAGCTTTCGCTTTTCATTGATCATCTGCAAATGGGTGAAGAGTACTAATTCAGTTATGCTTTAATTTGTGGAGAAGGAGATAGAAGAAGAGGATGGCTAAGGAAGAACAACAAAGGAGAAATGAGAAAGGAGAAAGAGGGAAAGGGTGAAAAGGAGGGGAAGAAGAATTAATCTTACTGATTTATATCAAGGAACTATATAAAAATAAAATCAAAGTTTTATGCTATACTTATTTTCTTAGAAATTATCTAAAAGGGTCCATTATTTAATGAATTTTTTTTCCATTTATGTATTTGGTGTAGTGTCTCACTATGCAGGTCAGACTTGTAGTGTTCCTCCTGTTTTTCAGGCTGCCCAGCACTGAGAATCAAACTCTGGTCCCTGAGCTTGCCAAAGCAGGTGCTTAGTCCACTGAGCTATCTTGCCAGCCCCTATTTAATGCATTAACTGTGCACAAATTTGAAAATGAATGCAAGCATAGGAATGACCAAAATGCGACAATACAATATGCATTTTAAACTCTAGTACCTTCACATTTTGTAGAAGTAAGGTCACATCTAACTGATATTGGTGTTTGTATTGTATTTTATATTGGGCATTGTCACTTGGATTCAGAGTGCCTTTCTAATATGGAAACTCATTTGCTGTACAATGCAAAATGACTGAAAAGTAATTTAGAGCACATAGCAAGGCCTGAGTTGAGGTCGGTACAGACATTCCAATGTGTGCAATCCTTGAAAGTGTAAATAAATGGAAATAATTTCCTCTTTGTGAACAGCAAATGCCAGCTACATGTTGCCATGGATACTGGCTGTTGCTTAGAGCCTTGTTCTTTTCTTAGCCATGAAGACCATCTCAACCATGAGGACTGTGCTGCACTCTCAGCACCCTTGGTGAACTTGTGAGACAAACCGCACATTGTGCTACAGCTGGACCTGGCTCAGCCCACTTCTGCTTATTTCTGAAAGCAAAGACAGTGGTGCACACTAAGAATTGCTCTGACACGCCAGGTGCTGGCCCTAACAAGCACGGAGTAGCTAGGGTCGGTCCATGTGATACAAATGAAATGACTGAAGTTAGTTTTCACTAGAGTTTCAGCAAAGGTTGGAAGACACAGATGCCACAGCCTTTTGTTCAAGCAAGAGATCTATTTAGTTATCCTTTAGATAAGGGATACATATATAAACTTTCCTACGTTATTTTCCTCTATGTCAAGGCATGATTATGATTAGCAGTGATGGTTATTTAGGCCTTAAGTATACTGAGAAAAAAATCTATGTTGTAGTGATACATGATTAAACAAATACACGTGTTATTTCACCTTTACCGTAGTGTTAGAAATCAAAAGATAAAAGATAGAAATTAGTCTAGTGCCTAATTGATCATTTCTTATGTTGGATTGATATCAAAGCTTGGTTCAGCTGGTAGACTATCAGTTACAGATCTTGAATAGAATGCTGACAGGAGACATCATATTTCTTTACTTTTTCTATAAAACTATTAGAACACAGAACAAGGCTTGCGTTAAATTCAACATAATATATATATATATATATATATATGTATATGTATATATGGTGTATGACATATTATGTGATATATAGATACATATTTATGATAGACAGACAGTAAAGCAGTTGCAATAGTTAACAGATACATAGCTGCCCATTTTGTTCTAGTGGCAACTTTTGTTCTTTATTTTGTCCTTGCCTGCTCCTCAGTGAAAAATCAGTGGCGGGGGAGAACTAACTTATAACAAGGACTCTACACATTACAACCTGGAACAGCCCCTGCCTCCACACCGCGGGCTGCGCTCAGTGACTTTGCACTGAGCTGTGTCTCCAGCCTCTTTTGTTCTGAGACAAGGTCTCCCTAACTCACCAATCTGCTGCGAGTGGGACAATGGCTTTTGAGTGGAGCAGTTTTACACCTGACAGCAAATGGACTTGCGGGGAAGGGGCGCCAGGCTTGGCTGTAGGTGATGTGGGTGCAGTTGCTGCAGGCTTTAACTTGACTTCCCTCTTGCTGTGCATCTTTGCTGCCTGCTTCTTCTTTCAACTGGGTTTTCATTCGAATAGCTTGAGCACAGCGGTTCTGTTTCCATTCCACACCTAGCACATGCTCTGAAACCCAGGCAGACAGAGGATGGAGCTACACAGGCTCCGTTGGGTACCACTGAGAGTACTTGAAAGACTTCAGGCTACACCATAGTAAATCAGATTTATTGGATAAACTAGAAGCAGTTCATTCAGTGGTCACATCATGTGAAAATACAGACAATAATAAAAAAGCTTCCTTTGCTGAACTCATTATTTCAAAATTAAATGTTCAGTGGTGGTGAAACATATTTTAAGCTTTGATTATACATGATTTTTTCTTTTTATATAAATGATTTTCTTAATTTTTTTCTAAAGCAAAGAGATGTATAATTTTTATATTTGATCACAAATGGCAAAGGAAGCAAAAATTAGAAACACAAATAGAACAAAGATTCTCATTCTACTCCTTACTCAAAGTAATTTTAGTCCAAAGAAGGAGGGCTACCTTCACTAGTATTAAGGGGCTTAATCACTGACTGCTTGAATCTAGATTATTTTCTTCTGTCAAACCTAGAGTATCTCACAGATATTTGGATTACAAAAAGAAAGGAAAAGAAGTAAGCATACTTAAACTATGGTAGTCAAAAGGGAAATAATTATCATATCCAAGTGGAAATTATTCCAAGTATGTAAGCCTTGTTCAGCATTTGAACTATTAATTATATTTAATAGTAGTACTGCTTAAAGAAAGCAGTTATATGATCATGTCAATAAATGTAGAAAAAGCATTTGATAAAATCTAACACTCCCTTATGATAACAACTCAGTAAGCTAAGAATAGAGGGAAACTTCCTCTACTTAATAGAGAATAAATGCCCCATAGCAAAGAACAGTGGTGACCAGGAACTGGAGGTGGGCAGCAGTTAGGTAGCATTGATCAAATGATGCAAAATTTCAGTTGAAGAGGAGTAATTTTCAAGAGTTCTGTTGTCTAGCATGTTTACTACAGTTCACAACCACATATTGCATTCTTAAAAATTGCTTAACATATAGATTTTAAATATTTTAATCACAAAAATCCTTGGTACTGTAACATATAATGTTAATTCACTAAATCTAGCCAGTGCACAATGTGTATGTATTTCAAAACATCATGTCGCTCATGATAGATAAGTTTAACTGCCAATTAAAAATGAAGTAAGTAAATTAAAAAACTATGAAGAAACTTACAGCTAGCATCATACACAAGGGTAAGGAACTCGAAAGCTTCTCATTGAGATCAGAATGAGGCCAAGATGTTTGCTCTTTACTGCTGACTTCCAACATCCTGCTGGATGTCCTGACTACCGCACTGAGACAAGAAAGGGGGGAAAGGCAATGCAGATTTGGAAAAAAGGAAGAAAACTATTTTCATTTATAGATGATATGATTTTTTAATGTAGAAAATCTGAAAGGATCAACAAAACAGTGATGACCAGGACAGCATCATCAATAACAATAAAATACCCTGGAACTAAAAACTTATTACAGCAAGATTATAGGACACAAGGTTTATAGTTAATGGCCCATTCTGAGTGTCTTACTTCTTTACATACCAGCTGTGAAAAAGTTGAATTTTAAATTGAAAACAATAAGCAGTTTAGCACCCCTAAATTGAAATACTAGGTATAAATGTAACAAAATACATACAAGTCCTGGCGAGGAAAACTACAAAGCTCTGATGAAAGAAATAATAGATGGCCCACATTCATGGATAGAATGACTTAAATTTGTCAAGATATCATTTCTTGTCAACTTGACCTGTAGAGTCAACAAAATCCCAGTTAGAATCTCAGCAAATTATTTTGTGTATATTTTCAGAAAAAGTTTCCAAGAAGTAAAACACCCAGATTTGCTAACAAACTATTAAAGGAAAACAAAGACTGATAGCACTTGGCTTCAAGACTAATTACAGAGCTACAGGAAGCAGGCAATGTGGTGGCAGTGAACAAATAGACAAGTTGATAAATGGAATCAGATAGAAAGCCCAGGAATGAACACACTTAGGAAATAAAACAGAACAAAGCAAATCTTTTCAATAAAAGTATTAGAAAAACAGCAGCCATGTGCAAAAAATTCTACTCATAGCCTATATGGTTTGAACATGTCCCCAGGAATTCATGTGTTGGAATCTTAATCCTTAACAGTTGGGTATGTGTGTGTGAAGGTTAATTGGAAGCATGTAGGTCATCACTACTCCATCCTTTTGAATAGATTCCGCCACTACCAAAAGGCTCTTAGGATAGGTTTGCTGTCCTGGAATCCATGTGTTTCCACCACTCAATGCCTTCTGCTATGTGTTAAAGTAACAAGAAGCTGCTCACTATGTGGCTTGGGCTTCCTGGACTCCCAGAACCATGCAAAATAAGTTACTTTTCTTTATAAATAAAGTACTCATTGTCAAGTGCTCTGTTACAGCATCACAAAATATGTCAGGCCCAGACCTTACAGCATCACAAAATTAACTTGAAATGGATCAAGGATCTTTCAATCTCGAGCACCACAAAAAAAAAAAAAAAATTGATCATAGACCTAAAATTCCTAGAAGATAACATAGGAGAAAACCTAGGTGACCTTGAGGTTAGTGATGAATCTAAATGCAGTACCAGAGGTACAATTCATAAAATAAGCTAGATTTCACTGAATAAAATATTTCAAGCCCTGCCAAAGATACGCTTATGAGAATAAAAGTATAATCCAGACAAGAACAAAATATTTGCCAAGGATATATCTAAAAAAGGACCATGTCCAAATGTAGAAAGAATGTTTCAAACTTAATAATGAGAAAATAACCTGATTAAAGCTAGAGTCAAGGATTATGTCAAACATCGCAGCAAAAAAAATAAAAATAAAAAAGATCTAGAGACAGCAGAGAGGTATGTGACATATCATGTGTGCCACAGGGCTGCAGGGAGAGACAGACTAAAGCGGTGGTGTGATACCGCATCTCTCTGGGAGGGGCCAAAGTCTGGAGCACTGCAAGACCCAGCATTTAAGAGGATGTGGAAAAACAGGAATCCTCATTTATTGCTGTTCAATACAAAAACAAACAAACAAAAAAAAAAAAACACTTCGACATCTTTTGGTTTGGTTTTGGTTTTTGGTGGAACCGGGAATTGAACTTAGGCCCTTGCACTTGCCAGGCAAGTGCTTATTGTACTGAGCTGTCTCCCCAGCACTCTTTAGAGTTTCTTATGCAACTGAACCTACACTTACCAGATCATACACACAAAACCCTGCATGCAGATGTATACAGCAGCGTTATTTGTAATTGTCAAAATTTAGAAGCAACCAAGACTTCCCTTCGTAGGTGAATGGATAAATAAATTGTGGTATAACCTGGCCATAGAACATTAATCAGTGTTGATAAGGATGAGCTGTCAAGCCCTAAAAAGACACGCAGGGAGTTAAATGTATATTAATAATTGAAAGAGCCAATCTGCAACCATAGCAGAACATGTGAGTCAAACCAGATGATATTTTGAAAAAGGCAAAAGCGGAAAGGCAACAAAGTATCAGTTGTACCAGGTTCTGAAGGCAAAAAGGTTAAATGGGGTAGATTCAGGGGTGTTTTAGGGCATTAAAACTACTGCGTATGATGCTACCATGGTACCAAATGTCATTCTAAATTTTATTCAAAAACTTCCGTATCTTCCGCAATTTTGCTCACCTGAAGGTGCCCTAAAACACAAAGTCTACAAAAAAAATTTAAAATAGTGTGAGCAAAACTACTTCCATAATTTTTCATGTTCAGTTATAGATTTTCACTGGTCGGCTGACTTGACATTCAAGTGTCTTATTCTCGCAAAGTCTAACCAAATGCTGTGCTGGCAATTTTGTTTTTATTTCTTAGATCAGATGTTGCCATTTTGTACAATGACCGCTCCGTCCTGGAGAATCACCACGTGAGCGCGGCTTACCGCCTTATGCAGGAAGAAGAAATGAATATCTTAATAAATTTATCCAAAGATGACTGGAGGTGAGTTTCCAAGAAAACTCAAGGAAAGTTTAATTTTAGAAAAATGATACATTAAGTGATTTAAAGCAAAGAAAAAAGATGAAATGTCATGCGTTGACTGTACTACAAGCTCAATTATTGTTGACTGGTTAACTCTGTGAAAGATTGGTGTCCAAAATTCTCTGATCAGGAGCCAGGTTGTGCTTGGTGGGTCTGAGGTGTTTCAGGTCCGTTCAGTATCCATACACAAGTGTAAAACCACACCGCACACAATAAATACAACACAGAATTATACTCTTGTCTGCAGTTTAGCAATTTGTGCCAGTTGATGCCAATCTGTGGTCTCAAAATGTTAGCATCATGCTTATGACTTTTTGTGTTATTTTTAAATACATGGGATATAGCTTCAAATAATAAAATAGACCCTTCAACTATTTGGGACAAAAGTTCACAACTGTGGTAAAGCAGCCCAAGTGTGGAGGGAGATCCTGCGTGCTTCTTTAAGGATCTGTTTAAGATTACAAGGTCTGGTGATGCTATTTGCTGTGTATGGAAAAGTAACCTAGTCCTACTCCATACAACCCTTTTCCTTCTGAGCCTGTGGTTGTTATCATTTTCTTCCATTAGCAGAAAAAAGCAAAGGATGCCCTGTTAAATATTCAGCCAGATAAGCACAAAGTCTCTTCAATGTAGGGATGTCCCTAATAGTGTGCTTAATAGTTTATTTAAAAAATAAACCTTATATTTATCTTTCACAAAGTTCTTATTGTAGCAAGTGACCTGGAAAAGATTCCTCCTCAAATAGAAGTATCCAGTTTTGTTTTTATTTTTATTCCTTGGCAAGTTAAAAAGAAGTTATCAAAAGAAAAGTGATATGGAATCAAGAAATACCTTTTAAAAATAAAAATAAAAACAAAAGAGGCAAAATCTGTTCAAAGCAACCCTTCACCAGCCATGGCTACATTTTCAGATTTCCACTGATGTCTGGATTTTGAAGGGAAGTTTAAGAAATGTGGGCTCAGTTTGGGAGCTGGAGAAAGTGCTGTGAGGTGAGGGAAGAGACACTTGCTTCAGGATAGTTAAAGCCTTTCATGTCCTCTGAAGAGGATTTCTAGCCTGGGAAGCTAGGATTTAATGCTAAAAGGATTTCAGTGCTACTGCTGGGATCAGTGACCAGATGGGTTAAGGTAGAAGTTGACAAAGTGCAGTTGTAGTTCCCAAGATCTGAGGGTGATTATTTTATGTAGATTATTAGTTTTTTCTTCATCAGTGATTCTCATTGTCAGAAGTAATATTTTTATTTTATTGTCTTTTGAGACAGAGTCTTACTGTAATACTTTTAATATTAATTTTGTTGTTATTCCTTTGAATTACCCTTTTACTTCTCATAGCTAAACTTCATGCTATTTCAATACAATTTTCCTTCCTGTGTTTTGATTTTTCACCCTCTATGACATGTTAGTGTAATAATTTATTGCTGTGCATTTCTTTCCTGTAACTTCTCAGAATCATCCTATTTGAATGTTTTTATAGAACTGTTTAACAAATAGTATGCATGTCACATGAATTACAGAATTAATGGATTTTAGAATTTAATAAAGTCAACATTTCCCTAAAACTTAACAAAAGATCTATTTGCTTCTAAAGTCCTGTTAACATTTTTTTTTTTGGGGGGGGGGCAGAATCAGAGATTGAACTCATGCAAGCACTTATCCACTGAGCTATCTCCCTGGTCCCCTGTGAACATTTTACTGACAATTAAAACATGGATATCTTAAAAAACTTGTAGATTTTCTCCTTGCATGACCACTTCTTAAACTAGCATAAATGTATTAGTATAAAAACTTTGGGAAGAAAATAATCATAAGTCGGATGGGGATATAGCACAGTGGCACGGTGCCTACCTCACAAGCACAAGGTCCTGAGTTCAATTCTTGGTACCAAAAAGAAAAGAATCATATGTAGTATTTCCCTTGTGTACTGTTTTGCCTACTTTATTGATATAATATCTGACATTTGTTGACTGCTTATGCACAGAGCACAGTATACTAGGTTCTATAGATTTTGTAAAATTGCAGTCTCATTTTCCTCAGTAAACAACATTTTGTTCAGCTGCTATTTTATTTTTTACCCATAATTTTTTTGAGAAACAAATAGCAATGAGAGAGTTTCAAACCAAATTGATTAGACAGTTTCAATAATTAACACATTGCATACATTCTTCCTAGTGGTTAATTGCTGTACAAGATGTGGACATGATATCCTATTTACAAACACCATTAGAACAAATCCCTCTATTCGTTAAGAGAATGTAACTATATATCTATCCTAACCACTTTGAATACACAGATACAAAATGGACATACATCTGTAGCCCCTTTTTTGTTAAGTTCTGTTATTTGAATATTATTGGTATGTTAACTCAGCAAAATATTCTAAAAGAGTACAGTAGTCCATAATAGTATTGGGTCTTCCACTTGACTGACACTGTCAGAAATCATTGACCTGAGTCCCCTACAGCTCAATATAACAGCATGGCTTTACTTCTTATACTTCGTTTTTATAGTTTTCTGCTTTACCAAGGTAAAGCAGGACCTATGCAACAAGAGTTGCAGCTTCAGCTGCTATTTTAGTATGGATCTTATAACTTCAGAGACAAAATTTAACTGAAGATAATTTTATTAACTACCTTTAATAGCTTTACTTGCCTTGACCCAAATATGGGTCAAGCATTCTAAGCAAGCCTCCCAATATTACAATCACAGCAGAATTTGCTTTTTCACGTCTCTGAAAGTCAGGTTGAATCTGAATACCTTCAGCCACACTGCAGAGAGAAGATAAGTATGGTTTTCTATGTGAGTAGTAATATTTTACCTATTGCTACTGAATTAACAATGAATTCATTGTAATCAGTATAAGCTTTGGCTGGGATGATTTCTTTTTTCCTTAATGTGAGCATGGGATTTCATGCATAGGGTTAGTGATCTAGTCACTGTATTTAGTGGCTTGACTGAAAATTTCAATAATACTCAAGCTTTAGTGTTACATAAGGTCAGGTCCAAAAAGCTGAAACAAAGAACCCTCTCTTGCTTCAGCACCTCGGCTTCTGCAGGGCTGCTACAAGGGGAGCTTGACCCCATAGAGTCATGCAGGAGCCGGTTTTGGGAGTGGGAACTCTTGGGTGGAAATTTACCTCGGCTGAATACTAGGTCTGTAATAAGCCACCATCTCTGTTTTCTGGGTGGGAAATCCAGCTGTTATGAGGATTGGGCTTTTAATATATAGACAGAGCCATTGCAGCATAGCTCTAGGTTAGTGCCTGGACTGAATGAATCCTGGATAAACAGTAATTGGTGTCATTAATTATAATTTCATTTAAAAGATGCAAAGCGAGGAAGGAGCAAGGGAACCCATGGCCACCCTCTTCCGGAGACCTGAAAGCTATGAGTTTGACTCTGCATCGCCAGTGCTCTGAAGCCCCACTGAACTACACACTTCTCTTTCAAAGCATATACCAACTTCCCCAAATTAAGGGAACATATACTAAATAGATAAGAGACTTTAAAAATGCATTTAGAGTCGTTTTGCTTGAAAATGGTCAAGGGTACTTTCAGATAGAAAAAAAAGACAGCACTTATGAGTTTGGAAGAAGAGTTATGGCATAAGAAAATTCTTGTTCTTCAAGGGAATGTGAGATAGCGTCATGCACAGATTACTCCGCTAGAAACTTTTTAAATCCATCAGAATCTAAAGCAAAATCATGTTTATTTTTGTGAGTGTTTTTACATTTAAAAACTAGCACCTTCTGTGTTCTTATCCATTCAGAAAAATACAATGCATATTTAGAGAACTGTTCCAGTTGAGACCAATAAAGGGCCAAATGTGGTTCTTCTTTTGTTGCTTCTGCAGGGACCTTCGGAACTTAGTGATTGAAATGGTGTTGTCTACAGACATGTCGGGGCACTTCCAGCAGATTAAAAACATAAGGAACAGTTTGCAGCAGCCTGAAGGGTAGGCGATTTTCTTTTGTCATTCTAAAGTTCTGTGTGTTTGGACTCAGCAAAGACAAACTAGTTACCATGTCCTGATAACATAGACACGTTCTTGCTTTGACAGGATCGACAGAGCCAAGACCATGTCCCTGATTCTCCACGCAGCAGACATCAGCCACCCAGCCAAGTCCTGGAGGCTGCACTACAGGTGGACCACGGCCCTCATGGAGGAGTTTTTCCTACAGGTGCCTCTTTCACTGTGTGCAAATGCTTTTGGCCAAGGTGACCGAGAGTAATGATGTCTGCCCTTTCTTTACAGGATCCAAAGCCAGTGACTCAGTGTTTTCCACTGGCAGTTTTGGAAGAATGTGTTAATCTTTTAGATGAATATATTATCAACCTATGTAGTATAATATGGCTTTTAAAGAGAGCCACAGCTTGGACCTCAGAGGCCAGGAAGGAAAGGAAGCAAACAGGTTAGAATCATTGGCTGCTCTTAAGAGCAGAGACCATAAAGGTCTTTCATGTTGTAAAGGACAAGGGGAGAGAAACTGACACTTCTGCAGACATTGCTGCTAGGAATTTAGTCCATTTGCAGACTCAGATAAGGAATCCAGTTTTTAGCTGGCTGGCCATGTGCTTAGCTAATACAGCAGCAGCATCAACTAAGAAAACAAACCAGGGGCCAGAGAATGGCCAGTGTTTTCTGCTACAGTTATTTTCAAGATTTCCTGCACAGTGCCCCTGTTCTGTCCATGGCCCTGCACTCTGTTTGGGGAGCCATAATACAAATGTCCTGATAACATAGACACGTTCTTGCTTTGGCAAGGATCGACAGAGCCAAGACCATGTCAAAGTGATGCTAACCACTCAAAGGCAGCATCACACCCCAGATATGACTCAGTCTCCCACAAGATTGGCTTGGACAGTAGCCACAAATAGGGTAGGGAAGGCACCAGCCAATTACATTCAGGGGCTCTTACAACTGATCCCACATTTGATAATTTCTACACAAACCACAGAATCTAGGAAGGATGCTGTTTTCTCAGTCTTGTTATAAATACAGTAATAAGTGGATGTTGATTTTGAACCCAGTAGTAGTAGAAGTGGCGCTTTGGGAAAAACACAGAGAGGTCCCCATATGGAAGCCCCGTGCCTTCCTCAGGTGCAATACTGGGCATCCTCCTCCCAACCTAGCAGTGTGCTTGGGTACTGCACACAGCTTCAGTGTCAGGAGTATTTATCAGGGCTTCATTCATCAATATGATTGATTAAATTATGTTTCTTGTGAAGAAAGAAAAGAGACTTGTCTTCCTCTTGTCTTAGGGTGTCAGACTGATCCCAAGTTCCAATTCTCTAGCCACAGAGTTGGTCTTCCTTGTATGAATCTCCCATCCTGAAGCTAATGTGGGGTCTATCCAACAGCTCTATCACTCAGGAAATTCCACATGCTTTTTGAAACTCTATGCAAGGAAGAGCAGACAAGAGCCTACTAAATCACTGACTATGCCATGGGCCTCTTTAGAGAAACTCGTTTTGAGGCGTATGTTTAGATTATTTCATTTCTCAATATGGTTCATTATTTAGAATGTTTATCTGTTGAGTTTATAGTCATTCTGGAGCTATAAGCACCAAATACATTTCTATATTTTCATGATTGTGGTTGGCTTCCATCTGCCGTTGTTGATGGATATGATTCACTTTCGGCAGCATTGCATATTCGTAGAGAAAGTTACAGAGTAGCAGCTCCAAATTCATTATCTTCATAATAAAATTAGTTTTGAAAATATTTTGAAACTTTAATGTACTTAAAACATACTAGATGTTAAAGTCCATGAAATTTGATAGGCAACTACCTGCCATAGTCAATTAATATGGTTTTAGTTATTCAACCAAGAAATCTGAGAATAATCTTTCATATTAGAGATGAAAAAACACATACATGAAGAGAGAAAAAATAATTTTTGAAAGGCTGAGAAGAGATTTTTTAATATTGAATAAAGTCATAGGAAAGTTTGTTACATGCAACTAAAGCAGTGCTTAGGGGCAATTTTATAGCTTCAAATATTTTCCTTCTTAGAAAACAACAAATACATAAAATCAAGTTATCCATGTTTCTACCTTAAGAAGCTAGGTGAACTTAAGGATATTGGACCACAGTACATTGACCGAAGTCATGAACGTAAGGGCAAAAATCAGTGACATAGAGCAAAAGTAAACCTGGTTGAAGTTAATAAAGACAGCATTTGATTCTCTGAAAAAGTAATGAAATAACTTGTACTATCAAAGTGAGGAAAAATTATAAAAGAAAGAAATATCATTATAAATCATACATATATCTACAGATAAAAGATGTTAGGCACAATGTAGGCCAATAAAACTGGCAATATAGATAACATTGTTAAATCCTCTGAGAGACAAATTACCTAAACAGACACCAAAAAGCATCTGAATATATTAAAAATTGAATTTCTAATAAAACCCTTCCCATGAAGAAGCTGCCAAGGTTAGGTGGCTTCATCTCTAATTTCTGACTTCTGTTCCCATTTTTCTTTTAAGAGATATTATTTCTCTCAAAAGATTTTAGGGCTAAATAATGCCATTCTTATACAGTTTTCTTTTACATAGAGCAAAAGAGAAAATTTGTAGCATAATCTCTGACAAAGCCTGACAAATTTTTTCCAAGTAAAGAAAATCACACACTATATCTGACATGAAAGTAAATAGAAAAAAACCTTAAAATATTAGCAAATGAAATCTACCAATATAGTAAAAGAACACATATCAAGATGATATAAGTTCGGGAAGATGGCTCAGTGGAATAAGCGCTTCCCTGGCAAGTGCAAGGGCTTGAGTTCAATCCCTGGTTCTGCCAAAAAAAGATGATATAAATATTCAAAACCCAACTGAAGTGATTTACCATAAAGGAAAAATCATGCCATCTCAATAGATAACATAGAATGCATTTGACAAATTTAACACGCAGTAGTTAGAAAAACTCTCAGTGAAATAGAAATGGGAAACTTTTCACAACTTGGGAAATGGTCTAAAGGTAAGATATTTCGTGGTAAAATACCAAACACTTTTATACCAGTATCAGTACATCTCAGCTAATCATTTATATTCAATATTGCATTTGTAGTTTTAACCACTGGATTGGACAAAACTAAATAAAGCTGT
>NW_004524601.1:18388541-18389932 GCF_000260255.1 Octodon degus
GAATATTACTAGAAACAATATAAAATATGTTATTTCAAAACAAATGTTCTTTCTCAGAGTAATAAAATAAAGTGTTTAGTCCATTCTCATTTAATGATTTGGCATCAAAAAGGCATAACTACAACCTTCAAAATTATATAAATACAAAGAGCCATCGCTACAATCCAGTATATAATTTAAAACATAAACTTCAAAGCTGCTATTTTCAAAAGGAATATAAGTACTATAAATATCAATTAAACAAAGACTTGTAACATTGTGTAAAACATGCACAGCACTCAACACAATTATATGGTAGTATAAATTTTGGTGGAAATGAATGTGCCAGGTGCTATAGTCTGGGAATTAGCAATCCGCTTTGGTGGCTTTCTAAGAATTTAGAAGGGCCAGGGTTTTGAAGAAGTGAAGGAAACTAATTTAATTCCCCCAGTGAGTTGTTCAGAGGGGGCAAAGCTGATGTGTCTCGCCTGGGTAAAGTCCCTGCAGACCTGGGGTCCCCCGGCTCTGCGCTCAACCCGCTCTTCTGCCCCAAGCTGCAGTCCAAGGCTGCCTGCATCATGTTGATGCTGCTTCTCCGACTAGAATTTAGGTTGCACAAGAAGCTTCTCAAGATTTCTGTGCTTCACCCTCTCCTTCCTATCTTTAAAACTATAAAACTGCTCTGGTTTCTGAGAAATGGAAAAGAAGGAAAAAACAGTACTGCTTCTTTGCTGGAGCTGAGACGCTGTTGATGGCTGTCGGAGGCTTTCCCAAGGGTAAGGAAGCATAAAAACAATTACGGCCCTTGGTCATGGCCTTTCACAGAAGAGACCTCAGCAGTGTCCCTGAGAATTGCTGAGACAGGTGGAACCTGTGGTGCTGCACCCACCCAGCTGGCTGAGCCTCTCCCTCCTGGGCCAGCTGTGTCTGCTGCCTCCTCACCTCAGGCGCCCCTCCTGGGACACAGGCTGCAACCGGAGGCTGTGCCGAGTGGAGCTTACTTGAGTTTAATGCTTGCTTGGAAAACACCACCCCCAAATGGAATAGCACAACCTCCAAGAAAAATATAAAAGAATTGTTAAATACAGTGCCTGTTCTATCCTGATTTTATCTTAGAGAGCAAGCATTCCCTGTCCAAGATTAGATTAAGGGAAATGGTAAAGTTGGCCAAATTTAGAGTCAGAGCAAAACTTTACCCATTCCTCTCTCCTCCGCGGTGCCCTCTTGTCCTACTGAGTTTCTGGCTCCTCTGTGGTCTCTACAGGGCCTCCTACTAACCCTGTACTCATGGCCTTTATTCATGGTAAAGAATAAATAGTACTCTGAAATATTTATAAATAAATTGAATAATTCATGTGCTAAGCACTCAATGCACTTTAGCAGTGGAGATTTGATATTCTTAATTAACTGTA
>NW_004524601.1:18390032-18396411 GCF_000260255.1 Octodon degus
TTACAATTTAAAATGGGATCTAAAAACACTATTTATGATAGCATAAATTAACAAAATCCATGAGAATATATTTAATTAACTGTATGCAACATTACTAGTCATAAAAGCCACAAAATACTGTTGAAAGAAAAAGACCCCCATAAATGGGAGATAGCCCATGATAATGGATTAAGATACTCAATGTTGCTAAGATGTCAATTTTTCCAATTAAATTAATTTATCCAAATAAATTAATATACTTAACATGCCCAAAACTATCATATGAGCAACCCATTTAGGCCCCTTCCTGTCTCTCAAGAGCTATTCTTCTTTCTCATTGCTTTACTCCGATAAATTTTCTACTCTTAAAGAAAATTATCATAGGATTCTTCATAGCTATAATCTGGACAGAAAGATAAAAATGTAAATTACCCAAAACAGTTTTGAAGAAGGCTAAGAAATAGTTGGAGAGCTCATACTTTCTTACCACATGAGCTAGTATAAAGATGCAGTAACCAAGGCAGCGTGATGCTGGGTTAGAGATACGTACATAGATCATTAAAATAAGATGCCAGCTCTGGAAATAGAGCCATGCAACAAGCTCATGCGAGTGTCTCCAAAGGCGCCCAAACAGTTCATGGATAACAGTCCATAATTGTGAGTGGAACAACAATTATTAAATGTACAGGAAGAAATGGAAACTTATTCTCTACCAACACCTTACACACACACATACACACACACACACACACACACACACACAAACTGCAAGATGATCCACTTAACATAGATCCTAAAACAGTGAAGCTCTCAGAAGAAAACAAACATGACTATCTTTTATCTTGGGGAAGGTATATATTGCTCACAAAATTTAAAGAAAAATATCACCTATAAAGGAGAAAAATGGCCAGTAGACAAAAACAAAGTGCAAAAGTTCTATTTTTCCAATGATGCTATTAAAAAAAATAAATCATAGACTAAGATAAAAGATTTGTAGTACTACAGCTATATCCAAGAACTGTGTGTCCTGTTTGGATTAAGAAGCCACAAAAAGGAAAAAGATAACATGGCCTGTGTAAAAAGACACTTCATAAAACTCCATAGAAGAAAACTCCTGAACGGACAAAGTGTACATATAAATATGTTCATTGTGCTTCATTATTCATTCTCAATTGCAAATGATAACGATAATGAGAGGCCACCACAACAAGAAAACCTGCTGATATTGTGTGTTACCAAGGTCAGAAAAAAACCAAAGTATCACATATTGCTGATGAAAATATTAATCGCCATTCTAAAAAAACTACTGGCTCAAAGTCCCTACTAAAATCACACTTCATAATTCTTAATGCCAGCATTTCCATTTTGTGGGTGTATAACCCACAAAAATGAGCACATACATTCACCACATGTCATATAGGAGTAGCAATAACAGTTAATCATAATAGCCCAATGCAGAAAATATTCTACATATCCATCAGAAAATATCAATGGATAAATAAATTATGGTGTAGTCATACAGTGGAGTATTATGCAACAATAAAAAAATAGACGACTAAGAATGGTGAATGTCAACATTACCCACTATTATTCCAATAATATGAAGTTCAAAACCAGGCAAGTTTTATTACTTCAGAATAGTGGGCACTGCAGGGAGTAGGATTTCTTGGGAGATGTTAAATGAACTTTCTGGGGGTCATAATCTATATCTTGATAAGTCTTACAAAAGCATGCTTGCGTTATAGACTTCAGATTTCTACCCAAGTTTTCCCTCAATTTAAAGAAGAATCAGCATGAAGTTACTGCACCACTGACTTAAATTTTTAAAATTCTAAATGAAACATACTGTTAATAACCTCTGACACCAGAGACTCTTGAAAGTTACTATTAGCTTTTTCACAACAAATTTGCCGTGAGAGCACAGGCGTAGTGGAGACCACCACTAAATCCAAGGCAATATGGGAAAGGAAAAGACTCACATTAATATCATTGTCATTGGACACGTGGACTCCAGCAAGTCCACCACCACCACAGGCCATCTGATCTACCAATGCGGTGGCATCAACAAAAGAACCATTGAAAAATCTGAGAAGGAGGCTGCTGAGGTGGGGAAGGGTTCCTTCAAGTATGCCTGGGTGCTGGACAAGCTGAAAGCCAAGCATGAGTGGTATCACCACTGACATCTCCCCGTGGAACTTTGAGACCAGTAAGTATTGTGTGACCATCACTGATGCCCCTGGACACAGAGACTTCATCAAAAACATGATTATAGGCACATTCAGGCTGACTGTGCTGTCCTGATTGTTGCTGCAGGTGTTGGTGAATTCGAAGCTGGTATCTCCAAGAAAGGGCAGACCTATGAGCATGCCCTTCTGGCTTACACACTGGGTGTGAAACAAGTAATTGTTGCAGTTAACAAAATGGATTCCATGGGGCCAACCTACAGCCAGAAGAGATACGAGGAAATTGTTAAGGAAGTCAGCACCTATATTAAGAAAATCGGCTACTACCCTGACACCGTAGCTTTTGTGCCAATTTCTGGTTGGAATGGTGACAACATGCTGGAGCCAAGTGTTAACATGCCTTGGTTCAAAAGATAGGAGGTCACTCATAAAGATGGCAATGCCAGCAGAACCACACTGCTTGTAGCTTTGCATTGCATCCTCCCACCCACTCACCCCACTGACAAGCCTTTGAGGCTGCCCCTCCAGGATGTCTACAAAATCAGTGGTGTTGGCACTGTCCCTGTGGGCTGAGTGGAGACTGCTGTTCTCAAACCTGGCATGGTGGTCACCTTTGCTCCAGTCAATGTCACAACTGAAGTCAAGTCTGTTGACGTGCACCATGAAGCTTTGAGTGAAGCTCTTCCTGGGGACAATGTGGGCTTCAACATCAAGAATGTATCTGTCAAAGATGTCTGGTGTGGCAATGTGGCTGGTGACAGCAAAAATGACCCACCAGGGGAAGCAGCTGGTTTCACTGTTCAGGTGATTATCCTGAACCATCCCGGCCAGATCAGTGCTGGCTATGCCCCTGTCCTGGATTGTCACACAGCTCACATTGCTTGCAAGTTTGCTGAGCTGAAAGAAAAGATTGATCACCGGTCTGATAAGAAGCTGGAAGATGGGCCCAAATTTTGAAATCCAGTGATGCTGCCATTGTTGACATGGTTCCAGGCAAGCCAATGTGTGTCGAGAGCTTCTCTGACTACCCACCTCTGGCTCGTTTTGCTGTTTGTGATATGAGACAGACAGTTGCTGTGGGTGTCATCAAAGCTGTAGACAAGAAGGCTGCTGGAGCAGGCAAAGTCACCAAGTCTGCCCAGAAAGCTCAGAAGGCTAAATGAATATTATCCCTGACACCTGCCACCCCAGTCCTGATCAGTGGCAGAAGACCAGTCTCAGAACTGTTTCTCCCAACTGACCATTTAAGTTTAATAGTGAAAGACTGGTTAATGAAAACAATGCATCGTAAAACCTTCAGAAGGAAAGGAGAATGTTTTGTGGACCATTATTTTTTGTGTGGCAGTTTTAAAATTATTAGTTTTTAAAATCAATACATTTTAATGGAAACAACTTGACCAAAAATCTGCCACAGAATTTTGAGACCTAGTAAAACAAAGTTTAATGAGAAAAAAAAAGAAAATTACTATTAAATCTTCAAATACAATCATGATATCATTGTTTTGTTTTACTGATCTCAAAGTGAAGAATACCTAATGAAGTAATGAATTCAAAGAAATGAAGATATTGTTAGAAATTCATCACTATATCTTGAGTATTCCAGAAAGTTCATCAATACAAATAATGAACTTCAAGGATGCAGTGACATCTGCATTTTTTGGGTACAGCAAAATTGCTCCCGAAGGCTACCTGGCGAGCTGTGGCTCGCCTCTGATTGCTAAGAGGCTGACACACGCTCAACATTGCAAGTTAGCCCTCGCAGGAGGTGTGGTGCTGCGGCACTTGGAAAGGCTTTCGGGGTTTTCTTTTCCCAGTTTGTCAATCAGGGTCCCGGTAGACACGACAGGCGCGTATGTAATTCCAAAGCATCCAGAAATGAGCGCTCTGCCGGGGCGGCCGCAAAGCACCGCGCAGCCGGGAAGGAAGTGACACTTGACTGTGAGTGTCAGCGGCTCACGCTGTTGCTGCTCGCGCCACCGCTTTATCTCTTCCAAATGGAAAGTGCTCTCCTAACATCGTAATTTATTTTATACTTGAGCTTTGCATAATGGAATCTTATAATAAAATATCATTTCTCTCTTTCTGGATTTTTCAAAATCAGTGACTTTCAAATCCGCTTCAGATACATACAAAGCAAAACAAAAATGCAAAGCTTAAGGTCAAAATAAGTGAGTTTGTGCTGCCCAAAATACATTTTTTTTTTCAAATCAAACAAGTTAATCTTTATGCAAGTTAGAGTAAATTGTAATACTGACCCCCGTCGGGAAAAATGTCTTGCTTTCAACTGAATAAATCTCATAGTACCCTTACTTATTCTTAACCAGACCATATATTTTAGAAATTTAGCTTTTTGGAGTTTAATATAGCAATGGAATGTGCATTGCTCTGAAAGTATCTGGCATATGCTGTCAGGCTGAATCTGTGTGTCTATACAGATGTCCTAGAAGTTGGCAGGGCTGCAAACGATTCTTGCGTATGTTTTCTCATTCTCGTTCATCCTCCCATAGCCATCTGTCAAACTGCCACTCTGTCAAACCCACGGTATTGATAGATACCTTCTTGCAATGCATCTAGCCAAGACAACTGAGGTTTTTCATCTCAGACAGTAAAACAGAAATTTTTGTAAAGAAATTTCAAGTGTATCTCTTCCATCTTTCAAAATGCACTAAGAATTTAAATACTATAAGGGCTGGCCAGATAGCTCAGCAGATTAAAGTGCCTGCTTAGGCAGACACAGAGGCCAGGGGTTTGATCCCCAACCTACCGCGCTGGTGTGCTAAGACGGTGATTGAGATTGGGCGTGGTGGCGCGTGCCCATAATCTCAGTGCTTGGGAGGCTGAAAACAAGAGAATCACTATGAGTCTGATCTATGTAGTGAGCCTCTGTAGACCCTGCTGACCCCATACTAAATACATAATAAATAAATAAATAAATAAATAAATAAATAAATAAATACTATGCCTTGTGCTGCCCTAGCTGGGCTAGGTATTTTGAGGCACATCAAAGGAAGTCTCCCCAGAAGTCACCATGGTCCTTGTCTGCAGGATGCACACACACAAACATTCTGAATTTCTTGTTTTTGTAGTGATGGGAACTCAGCCAAGGGCCTTATGCATGCTGGGGAAGTGTTCCACCGCTACCACTGAGCCACACTGCCCACCCCTTCTTGTTATTTTGCATATATTGGTTAAACATAAGATTGCTGCCAGTGCAAATAGATTGATAACTGGACTTGGCTCCAAAAAAGTAAGCTTGAGCTTTTCACTGTTGATGCAGTGCTGGGGACAGATCTCCCCCTAACCTGTGTGTTACCTTCTTACCCATATCTCTTCTTCCCGAGGTAAAGACACCAGAGTAACGCTGACTACGAAATGTTTTGTTATTTATTAATTTCTTAGAGCTGAATTTGAAAGAATTATTTGTCCAGATGCTTTAAATTGAAGCGATAAATAACTATCAAATAACAGAGTTTCAATTTTGAAAGCATTCCCAAGACTCCACAGTAGCCAATTAAGCTTCCTTTCCTTCTCTCTGTAAAATAGCACTAGACTTTGGAATTCCTTCAATAGATTTTTAACAAAACCAGAGACCAAATATAAATTCAAAAAAGTCAGAAAAGTACTCAAAAGACAGAGCTGATTTTTAGAATTTTTAAGAGTAATGATAAAAGTTAAGCGAATGTGTATAAGCGCGTGTGCGCACATGCACGTGTGTGTATGAGAAAGATAGAATTCATATTTTAGAAAACTGCAAAGCAATTTTGTGATGTGTTGACTTCTGTGTCAGTTTCTTATTAATTTGTCTTCCAATTTCATTTTTCCAACTTATAGAATGAAGTAAATACTAAAAATATTTAACATACTGTGTATTACTGAGCCAATGTAGACTCAGATCCTGGAATTATTTTTTAAACTCCATCAGTACTACACCACCCTTTTTGTAACTGCTTTACGTTTTACCTCTAAAGCCAGGGAAAGTGAGGCCTGAAGAGACCAGAATGATAGCCAGAATTTGCAGATTGAGAGACAAGATTTCTGACTCGTGAATAAGCAGCTTGTGACAAAGGAGAAGGGAGAGCTCTTCTCTAACACATGTGCACAACGGTCTTGTGATGTTCCTCAGGCAGAGCGCCCTCCCTTTGAGCCTTCACCAGGGCACCTGACTGCCTCTGCCCTCCCAGCAAAGCGGGCGTGGGATGTGTTGCACCCATTTCAGC
>NW_004524601.1:18404266-18428415 GCF_000260255.1 Octodon degus
AGCATGCAGTATCAAAATACACTAACAGGGGGCCCGGGAGATGGCTCAGTAGAATAAGCACTTGCCTGGCAAGCGCAGGGGCCTGAGTTCAATCCTCTGTTCCACAAAAAAAAAAATAAAATAAAATAAAAAAATACGCTAATAAGTTTGTGTCTATAAAATAACAGACAGCAGCACACTAAACGCATTCGAAGCAATTTAATGCAACTTGTTGTTGCATTTGATAAGCCATCTAATAGTCACTGAACGACAGCTCCAAACACAGATTCAGGATCACACTTCCCATGAGGTCTGTCAGTAACCTTATTTTAACAACATTAAGATTATATTTTAACATAAACTGTGAATGATTCTATTTAATTACTATCTATTAATGATATTACTGCACCTTATTCTTAACATCCTTAAACTCAAATCCCCTTGTATGCGTTCGCAGCACCAACACGCTTGCTTTTACGGTGGCTCAGATTGGGGCCACAAGAGCCAGCCTGAATTCACCTCGCACCATCCCTTTTGCTGCTGACAAATTAATTTTCAAAAGTGGAATTCCTGTCATGTCAATTCCTTGCTAGAAAAAAAAAAAGAAGAAGAAGAAAAACCAGGGCCTTTGTACCCCATGCTAAATTAACTGTAAGAGCCTCTTTTCTGTGGTTTAAAGCCTTCCCACGTATGCATTGGGTGTTTTAAATATCTTTGCTTCACACATCTGCATGGTGCTGCTGTTATACTATGAGTCCTGTGAGCGCAGTGTGTCACTAGAGTTCACACGGATCACCCCAGATGACCCCGAGACAGTGCCATCAGGAGATACTGCCTTGTATCTGAAGTGAGTAGACCAGGACCACAGAGTGAGGCCACAGGTGTGACCTGGTTCTGCACAGAGCGGGGCCTGTCTGCAGAAAGAGATCCTGCAGAGCCGCACTGGTTCAGCTGACTCCGAGGCTAACATGGCCTCAATCCTTGTCCCCTCTGCCCTGAAGCAGGGTATAAATATTAACTCCAAGTGAATCTGATATCATTAATTAGGGGAGTTGCTTGCAGAGATCATAGAAATTCTTATTCCTGGGGCCAGGGAGATGGCTCAGTAGAATAACCCCTTCCCTGGCAAGCGCAAGGGCCTGAGTTCAATCCTGGTTCCGCCAAAAAAAAAAAAAAAAAAAAAAGAAAGAAATATTTATTCCCTAGTTTTCAAAGTCATGAAAATTCCTATTTATAGCTGCTTTGCCCCTGCTTTGGTGATCATATTTAGATTTTGCCAAACATTTGTGATTTCAACTTTCCGCATGTAGTTAGACTCATGACTCAACTGGAACAAACCAGAAACATCTCAAAAGGAGAGTTAAAATAATCTGTTGACAGGATGCTATAAAGATCGGGTAAACATGTTACAGGAAACATTGTAGATGAGCTAGAAACCCTCTGCTTGCTTCTTGAGCCTGGCCTGACGTTTCCTCATGAAGGTAGCCCACTATCGGGAAAAGACAGCTTTATTCGTCCATCCTAGCAGCCAGACATTGGGGCGAACAGGGTCACGGAAATACCTCCTATCCACACATCATCTTGTAAGCAAGGGAAGGAACCGATATGATAACCGTGAGAATAAAAATCTGCCAAGAGCAACCTCCTATATTTTAGGAGATGAAAATGTAATGACTTTTCATGATGTTAAATGCAAACATAAACAGAATTCTTTAACATATGTGCTCAAGTAATCTACTTTAGACAAGAATAAACAATTGACATTTCAATTTTCCCTGAGAAGAATGCATTAAACATGTGCATGCAGAATGTAAAAATATGGAAGATAGTCTTCATTAGTTCTTATGAGAGATTTAATAAAACAATGATCAAAAGATATTTCAAAATTCTTATGCCTCTCTGCTTTGAAAAAAAAAAAAAACCCAGCTAGTCACAAAATCTTGATTTTGGAGTTTTGTTGCTCCGTTTGACAGAAAGATAGGAGCAGAAAAAATCCATTCTCTAGACTGTCAAATGCCAAATTGTATTCCAAAATTATTACAATAACTAGAAAATTCCAAAGAGCAAATGTTTGTCTCTTTGCAATCAAGGGTGTAAGGATAAATAAAGCAAAGCTGACAGGTGTTAAAAGTGTTCGTGATCTCCCCCAGAGGATTTCAAAGGACCATCCAAGAAAAGGTAGAGAAACTTGGGTTTTATAATATAAATATATAGTATATATGTTAACTATATATATTTATAAGAAATTGACAAATTAATAAGAAATTGACACAGAAATCAGCACATCACAAAATCGCTCTGCAGTTTTCTGAAATATGAATTCTCTCTCTCACACATATGCACGTTCTTATATAATGCCTGTCAAGAGACAGAGGAGGCAGCTTTCAAGGTCTTGTGTCTGCGGGCCCATTATCTTCTATGTCTGTACTAATGGCATTTTCCTTCCCAGGGAGATAAAGAAGCAGAACTGGGGCTTCCCTTTTCCCCGCTCTGTGATCGGAAGTCAACGATGGTGGCCCAATCGCAGATAGGTAAGGCCCAGGACGGTGCTCAAGGGAGGTGGGTGTGGCCTTGTCAGTTTTTGAACGCGCCCTCCATGCTGTTCAAAGGCTGCCAGCCAACAGCCAACCCCGCTTCCTTCTCCTGATAAATTTTGTCTTTAGACTGACCTAGATCTGCCCCAATAGTGAATATTGAAATAATTCCACAAATGCAAAAAAGCAGCATTAGTTGGTGATATTGTTCCTCTGGTTGTAATTTTCTTTTATAAAACAAAGGTCTTTCTTCTTGTACAAAGAACTATATATTTTTTGTTTTGTTGCTGACCCATTAACGCAAGACAATTCAACGGCAATAATGGCATCCCCGTGCTTTATTTTTAAGTTTCTATAGTACATTTAACATACAAGCTCATATTCTTTTGGAAAAAAACAGTTCCTGTGGTAGGAATAGATAAGCCAGCCGCATGAAATCGGCAGAAGGATGCTGCTTCCAAACGCATTCACTCTCAGCTGTACCTGTGCTGCGGACGTCCGCTCCAACTCGTGCTTAACGCGAGACTGCCACACTGCAGGCTGGCGCATCTGTAAAAGCCCTGCCCCGAAGCAGCACCTACCTTACTGTGCTACAAAATCAATGACCCTAAAGTCACTGCCTCACCTCCGCTTCTCCAGTGGCGCCCACCGCGCAGCTGCAGCGCAGTTGGAGAGCCGCTCGCGCAATCAACATGCCCCTCCAGCCAGCTCCTGGCAGGATTTGTCTAGAGCCCACAGCCTAGGTGCCTGCCGCCGTGCCGAAAGCATGCGGAGGGCTGAGGACCTCACCCGGCCAGCGGGGAGGGATTGACCGTTCGGGGCTTGTCGCTGTGTCTGAATTGCTGCCACGTCTGTTAGTAGACTCTCTACACACCCCCGGTATTAAATCCCCTTGCAAAACTCAAAGTAACACCCTGGGTGGACAGTCAACATTGCTTTAATTTGAAATTATCAACTAAAACCCATTTTTGCAGCTGTATTTTTTAAAGGCTTTTGTTGTTGTTTTGGTTTTTTTTCTGTGCCAGGTCTCACTATGCAGCTCGGACCCTTAGTGATCCCCCTGATTTCTGCCCCCCTAGCTAGTGCTGGGAATACAGGCATGCGCCACCACACCCAGACTCCGTCACCAACTCAGGGTGCCCGGGGTAGGGGCCGGTGCGGCGTGTGGTGCCAGGGATCGAACCCTGGCCCCTGGACTTACCTAAGCAAGCGCTTAGTCCGCTGAGCTATACCGGTGACCCCTTGCAGTTATATTTTTAATTAGACATGCGCCTCTGTATTTACTATGGGGAGTCCCGCTCCTTGCCATGCTAACTGTACGGAGTACCTGGATGGACAGCCTTCACGTGTGGATTCTTCCCAGTGATTGCGGCCTAAAGCCACACCTTCTGTTCGCTGTTCCCGGGATACCGTGTATAAGGTGACACACACTTGATTTCAACACCTGCCCGCCCCTCGACGGTGGGGTGCTGAGGGGCACGCGGAGCTTGCGTGCTTGCTGTCACCTCCTCTGTCTACACACTGCGGAGTAAAAGCTCCCTGTTCTTTCTGTGTCATTTCCTATTTTGATGAGTACCGTCAATGCAGAGGTCTTCTTTCCATCCTGGCGTCTCAAAGCCAGGCGATTACTGCTGTCTCCAGAGATGCTGATCTGGCTGCACAAACACACAGGCTACGAACTAATGCTTTACCTCCACAACATGAGGGACAGCGATTTGAGGCACTGGCACACCAGCAGAAAGCACTGGAAAACAATTTAAAAAATTTACCTTCTGGTGCAATGAGGAAAATTGCAATTTTTTAGCTGCTCTGGAGCTTGGCTATGATTTCTTTGGAGGACAGTAATAAAGTTCAACCAAAAGTTTAGAAAACTTTTCTAAAAGCTTGATGATCCTTCTCACTGAGGGAGGAAATACAATATGAGTTTTTTTGCTAGCAGTGCTGTCGGAGACTGAACATGAGGTAGCAAAGCCACGGGCGGGCCAGACAGCTCAGCGCACGAAAGCGCCTGCTTAGGCGGAGCGCAGCGGCCGGGTCGACTGAGACTGGGCGTGGTGGCGCAGCCTGGAAGCCCAGCACTTGGGAGGCTGGGCACAGGCGGATCACTAGGAGACGCTGTGAGCCCCTGTACACGCTGTAGACGCTGCACTAAATACATTAAAAAAAAAAAAGTCAATATACTTAAGTTAGCAAAGTAAACTTTTACAGCCTCACATATTATTTTCTAAATAGACCCTAAAAATTAAGATATTATTGAATTAAAATAATGACAAAAGTTAAGCAGAAGCAATGTTATAGTTGATATTGGCTATGCCAGGAATGTGTCAATAACCCTTAACTCTTACGACATGAGTCAGGATATTGTAACGCTTGAATTTAGCTCTCTTATCTGATTTTTCTTTCTTTTCTTTTCTTTCTTTCTCCTTTCTTTTTTTCTTTTTTTTTTCTTTTTTTCTTTTTTTTTTTTTAGGTTTCATTGATTTCATAGTAGAGCCAACATTTTCTCTTCTGACGGACTCAACAGAGAGAATTGTTACCCCTCTTATAGAGGAAGCCTCAAAAGCTGAAAGTCCTAACTATGGGGCAAGCAGGTATGAGACTTTTTTGTTTTGCATCATTTTTCATGTCTGTGATGCTTAACAATCTTAGACTTAATTTAAGTAAGTCTTAGACTTAATGTAAGTAAAAATCATTCTTGTTTTTACTGCGGGACAGGGAATTCTTGCAAGAATTATTAGGTAGTACTGCCACCTAGTGGTCTCTTCATGTGTTGCATCTGCCTTTGCCGTTGCGAGCAGGTGTCCACTGTTTGAAACATGTCTGTCTAAAAGGACCTTCGGTGTGCTAAGGCGCCCTAAGTGCACCTGGTGGGGAGGGAGCCCAGGGAGGCGAGCAGCCGCCATGGTGTGCTCACAGCTGGGCCCGAGCATTGCTCTCTGCTTCTCTGGCCGCTTTTGTCAAACTTCTGTGCAGCTAGTGACTTCAGTGTCTTTCGGCTCCTTTGGTCATGTCCATTAGCTCAGCCACCGTTGTGGGGCTGCACATCGCCGATGTCATGAGACGATCGAATATGAAGGGCTCCGTGAGTGACGGGAACCTCTCACCCGACTACTCGCTGGCCGCCGTGGACCTCAAGAGCTTCAAGAACAACCTGATGGACATCATTCAGCAGAACAAGGAGCGCTGGAAGGAGCTGGCCGTGCAAGGTACAGAGCCCCATGTCCGGGTCCTCTGCGGCCCAGCCCTCCTCTGGCACTGTGGAGTCCCACCCACTCCGTTGTTCTTTCTGTTCCCTAACACACAAGCTCTGGGTGCTGCTTGGAATCTGGCCCTCTGATGATCCATAAAAAAGTTGGGTTGTCTGTTCCCTAAAAGAGGATTCTGCTCAGTTGGCACCAGGTGGGCTGCAGATGTGCATCCAGGGGTAGGGGCCATCTGGCTGGGCAGGATGGCCGGTGACTCGGTGACCAGACCTTGTGGTTCAGTAAGCCCCGGTGCATCATCCCTGCAGACGGAGGTCACCAGCTCTTCCTGCCCTGACCGAGGTGTCCAGCCAGTTTTTAAGAATAATAGCTTTCCCAATTACGCCATCCCTTGATTGGTCCCCTGTATTATAGAATAGTTATTTGCGTTGACTGTTTTCCACTTGGCACTATTTTTCTCTATGAATCACAAAAACAGGAAGTTTCCTTCAACACTGGGTTTCAGAGAATTGAATAAGCTTATTTACAGCATTTGCTCAAAGATATCTAGAGTGACAAGCAGTATGAGGTGGCTGTTATTACTGCAATTATTCTGCATTGTGCTCATGTGCTATAGTCTAGGAATGAGGGATACTCCAAAGGGAACCAAAAGCTCCTGCCCTTGAAAACAGAGGAAGCAGACAGGATTGTGGCTTTACAGGAGGTGCTCAGGGAGGGCTTCATGGAGGAGTTGATTGTTTAAATAAATACATGGAGGACGCCCAACAGGAAGCCATGGGTGGGTCTCGAGTGGTAGGGAACACATTCCCCAACACAGGGAAACCTCAGCAGGTATTTGGGAGGTAGAGCTTGCCTGGTACACAAGAACCACGGAAGCCAGGGAAGCAGGTGAGTGGGTAACAGGTGTGGTGTGGCCAGTGAGGTCGACGGGACTGTGATTCTGGGTCATGGGGTCAGCCCAAGAGAGACAGGAAGCTCACTGTAACATTTTGAGGAGAAAAATGAGTAATGGTTCTGAAAATGTTGATCTGGTTGCAGAGTTGAAGATTTTCTGTTGCACATGAGGCAGATTTGCAACCAGGGAGGCCAGCAAGGGGGCTATTGTTTATCATCCAGGAGAAAGGTGGGAGTGCAAACCAACAATAATGGTGGAGAGTGTGTCCCGATGACTCTAGGCATACCATGATGCTGATGAGTGCCCCGGATAAGCGGCAGAATCAGCAAAAGAGACTGGGCCTTGGGGATATTTTGAAAGCAGAATGGATAGGATTTGTTACTTGGCCGGATGTGAAGTAACAAACCAAGAGAATAGGTGACAGGGCTGGAGCAACAGCTCCAACAGTCCAAGTGCCTGCCTGGCAAGCACAAGGACTCAAGTTTGATCCCTGGAACCCCATGCCGTGCCAGTCCCGGAACTCTGAATGTGCTGAGCCAGCCACTGAAACTGGGCATGGTGGCACCTGTGTGTAATCCCAGAGCTGGGGAGGCTGAGACAGGAGGATCACTACAAGTCTGAACTGCGTAGTGAGACCCTGTATCAAATTATATATATATATATATATATATTCAAACCTCATGAAATGTGAAACCAGGTGAAGAGAGGGCCAAGGGGAAGGTGATTAAAGCATATTTTGCGCCTGTGAAAAAGGCGGCTGTAACCAGCACTGGCAATCAAAATTCAGCGTCAGGCTTTTTGGTTTTCTTAGACACTAATTGTGTGTGTGCATCTACGTAATTACTTCCCAGACAATTTGGCCTCCTAAGCAAAGGCAAAGGGGGAAGTGCCATGTTACGCAGGGATTTTCTTCTGTTATCACCATAGAGAGAACTTGGCTCGATGCGTATCAGGAGTCGTGCCCGAGACGCACACGGAAGCAGTGCTCATGAGCGCAGGACAGCAAGAGCATTTGAAGGAAACAGTAAAAGAGTCCCGCATACCTCAGCTTGTTCATATTGTATAGCTACAAACACTTGCTAAAATAAACTTTATATAAGCACAAATGGGGATAAATGACCCAAACGGTGCTGAGAAAAACATGCAACAGACCAATGCCAATGATGCAAAAAAAGATACCATTTATACAAAGTTCAAAACACTAAGAAGAAAACAACAGGGTGTTTGCCTATTTTAAGTACTAGGACTGGAACATAGGCCTCTGCACCGAGCGACAGTCCCAGCCTGCTTTTTTTTTTTTTTTTTTTTTTTTTTTTTTTGAGAAAATGTCTTGGTTACTTGTCTCTTGTTGCTGAGACAAAATACCTGATGCTCCAGATTAAGGAAGGAAAGGTTTATTTAGCTCAGAGTTTGTGAAGGTTTCAGTCCACATTCACCTGGATCCAAGGCAGCGTGGCGCATGGTAGCGGTCAAGAGTTCACAGTGGCAGAAGACAGCAAAAGCAGCAAGAGAAAAAAAGGAGGAGCAGGCCTCTTTCCCTTACACTGTGTGCAGGCTACCTGCCCTAGGGCAGTTGTAGCACTCACATCCCCAGACCCACCATTAGACAATGAACCGATCATAAATTCTAGATTCTGCTGTCTTATGAAAGCCTCCCACCACATGGCTGTATGAGGCTTTCGGGGACATCCAGACACAGACTACAGCAGCCAGTCTCACTGAGTAGTTAAATGGCCCAAGCTAAGCTTGACCTTTTGATTCTCCCGTCTGAGCCTCCCCACAGTGCTAGGATTACAAGCATGATCCTTCGGGCATAGCAATGGTAAGTTTTAGAGTACATATAGGACTGTCTCAGTTACTCTTCTCTTGTTGCTGGAACATAATGACCAACACCCAGAATTAAGGAAGGAAAGGTATATTTAGCTCACAGTTAGTAGAGGTTTCAGTCCATACTTGGCTGGCTCCAAGGCAGAGTGTCACATGGCAGAGGGCAGCAGATTGTGGTAGTGAAGAACAGCCAAACAGCAAGAGCAAAAAGGAGGAGCAGCAGCAGCACTGGCTACAGGGAGCAAGCCTGTCTCCCTCATGTTGCATTCAGGCTGTCTACACCAGGCTGGGTGTAGCACTCACACTGGTAATCCCAGTAGTACTCACACCCATAATCCCAACAGTACTCACACCCATAATCCTAGTGGATCATGAGTTAATCACAAACTCTACAAGTCTGCCCCATGTCGGGGACAACTAGACACAAGCCATAACAATGACAAAGAGAATGCCAATATATTTTTTTTGACACATTTTCAAACAGAAAAAAAGAAAAACGTTTTATTTTGTTTCATTTCTTACACTGGTTACTCATGGCTGCTCATTATATTGCCGTGATTGTCTCTAACCTGTATGATGCGTAAATATACACACATAAACCTATTTGTATAAAGAGACTATTTTATAATAGAAGTGTGATCAACTACAAAAATACTTCTAAAATAGTCATCAGTTTTGAAGCCCATGAACGCCAGTCAGACTTTTACCATTTTAATTTGCTGTTGACATCGTTTCCAACGTCAAACACACTGAAAATGAAAGCTTCTGGGTAGAGGGGCTGCAGTGAGCTGAAAGAAGCAGGGTGCGACGCTCAGTGATGTTGAATGTGGACACCAAGGCTCGGAGCGATTTCTAGTGTGTGGATGTGCGAGCTGACCCTGTGGGCTGCTCCACTCCATTGCTTTGCTGTAGCATTTCTGCTCCGTCACTGCTCCTGCACCATCACTAAGGAAGCAAAGGCTGTGCCAACACGAGCCCCAGACGCAGCCCCAGCCCCCTGAGTGCCTGATGCCTGGGGGTGGTATGCAGCTCGGGGCTGTGCTAGACTCTGATGAGGGAATCAGGTCCCAAGTGAGATTGTGCGGGACTGTGTGAGATTTCATCGCTCTGCTCAGCCCAGTAGATAGCTTACAACTTAGGTATATTTCTGGACATTTTCATTTAAAACAGGTGGACTATTGTCTGTGTGGTTTTTCTTGTTTCTTAGCCTAGATACCTGACATCCAAAGTTAAAAGTGGAGGGGTTTACTGTAGCTCATGGTTTGTAGAGGCTTCAATGCCTAGCTGGCTGGCTGCAAGCAAAGTGGCAGGGCAGAAGGGCCATGGCGCGCAGAAGGCAGCAAGGCCACAAGGTGGTGAGGAAGCCACAAGCAAGCACACCTGCCTTCTTTCTGTCTCTTATATTATATTCAGCTCTACGTACACTCAGAACTACGCCGAACCCATCAGTGCACTAATCTAGTAATCCCACACCTTTGAGCCCAGCATCACACACTCTAGATCCAGCCACCTCTGCAAAAGCCCTGCCTTGTCCACAGGAGGCTTCAAGGAATCAGTGACGCCAGTCGTAATAACTGTGGGTGACCTAGGCCTGTAGTCACAAACCTACAACATCTGTGCTGCAGCTTGCTGTTTGTTATCTTTGAGGGCTCTAAAAGGTTTTCCACCCCTGACCTATGACAGTTGAAAGCGCAGATAAAGGATGACCACAGAATTTGAAATACCTTGACATGTAGTATGGTAAATTATATGCTGTAAGTGGTTTTTCTAATTATGTCAGGCTTATTGCCAATAAAAATGGGGATTCTTAAAAAATTGTGGTTTCTGGTTCCGCTAAGTGCAGGATGTGTACCAAGCTATACAGGACCGAGTCTCAGTACAGTGGTTATTCTATTTGGTTGACCAAACAGTCCCATGATTTGGGTGTTACCCACTTTTCCAAGGTAAAAACTGAGGCCTAAGTGAGCCAAGGAAGTCAGCCCACATGACAGACTCCTACGTACAGATTACAGATGAATCAAACTTTCTCCTTCCCTTTTGGTTCCATGTATTATACAGAAGAGATGATAAAGGTAAACACAGAAAAAAGAAATAATTTATTGGAAAACCTTACAACCAAGACTAGCATAATTGTGTCATCAAATAGACTTCTACCTATTTTAGCACACTTCTTCCGAGGAGCTTTCCAACATTATTCATTCAACCAGTTGTGTCCCACAGACAGTTTTACTTTAAAATATTGAAATTCATAGGGCTGGCAATATAGCTCAGAGGATTAAGTGCTTGCTTAGGTAAACGCAGGGGCCAGGGTTCGATCCCTGGCACTGCATGCTGCGCTGACCCTGCCCCCAGGCGCGCTGAGCTAGAGATGGAGTCTGGGAATGGTGGTGCACACCTATAATCCCAGCACTAGGGAGGCAGAAATCAGGGGGGATCGCTTTGAATTCGAGCTGTGTAGTGAGACCCTGCACACATACATGTGCACACACACACACACACACACACACATACACACACAAAACCCTTTAAAAATATTGAAATGTATGAACCTGGGTGAGAAAGTGTTGTATCATTTGTCTAATCACCCTTTGTTTATTTCTACAAAAATGTATTATGGCAATTTAAGGAAAGAAATAATCTGACAGAACTGAAGTTTAGAGAATGTACAAGTACCCATCTAAAGTCAAATATTTTATCTTTCAGAAAGGATTTACATCTATTTTGCCTGAGTTCAAAGCCAGAAACTTTTTAGATCATATTCTAAAAGTTAATTTTGATAGGCTGGTTTTGTTATATTTTCTGAAAAGCAGAAGGTTTCTAGATTGTTAAAATAAGCACCCGCCTTTTTTTTTTTTTCAGCAGCAAAATTCAGGTCACGGAAGCATAAGTTTTCCCTTCATTAAGCACCTTTAAATAAAACCTCATGCATGTTGACGCCTCTAATTTGACCAAAAGACTTGGAGATTTTGATATTCTTGCTGGAAATCTACCTGAACCCATGTGAAAAAGGGGATCCACTTTGGCAGATTGCTCGGTTGACATCGACTAATACTTCAGTGTCCTGGCTCAGCTGATATGGGACAGTCCATCTCATGGCTACATCAGCATCTTCCTGGCTGAAACTTTTGGCTTTAGTAGTATTTCGTGGAATTTCTGTTGAGATTATACGCTGTGTGCCCATAAATTTTCTTTGAGCAGCCAATCATTAATTTTGCCATTTCCACAATAAAACCTGTTCACTTCTTTTCATTTTGTATACCCCTCTTCTAAAATGTCTAACAGATAAGCCAAATTTCAGGGAATTAAGTTGTTTTTCTATTAATTCTATAATTTATTCATTTGAAAAAAAAAATGCTCAGAGTCAGTAAGGTAGCTCAGCAGTCTAAAGCGCCTGGTTAGGCAGGCCTAGGCAGGTGCAGGGGACCAAGGCTCAATCCCCAGCACCACATGCATGCCAGCCCTGCCCTCAGGGTAGGCTGAGCCAACAAAAAAATGCTTAAATGGTTCTCTCCTATTAAAATGCTTTAAGGAACAATTGTCATGCAAATAGTGTTTACATTATAGTAGGAATAAATTACAGGAGTGAAATGGCTTAATATATTGTCTTTATTATAGTTTCAAACTTCCCAGTACCTAATTCAGTTTAAAATTAGCCAAATATTTTGCTTCTGGAAAAAATCCTTAGTTTTATTTAAGATCTATTATTTTCTTTACTGTGATCTCACTGCTGATTTAATGATTAATTATAGTAGCCTAGTAGGAGTCCTCCTGTACTTCTACAGGTAACTATTTATTCCTACTTTCTGACTCTATGCTCCCCAGGAAAACTTACCAAATTTAATTTCAAAGACAAAGCATATACTAAAGAAAAAAAATGAAAATATAAAAAGAATTAAATTACATCAAGGGAGGTAGTGAAATACAGGGTTGAGATGTAGGTCTCTAAAACTAAACTATGTTTTTCTATTTGATATCACCATTCCTTTGTCGGATAATTTCAAACAGTTTATTTAATCTCTCTGTCTCAGTTGGCTTAATTGTGAACACTGCAAAAGTAGTGTCTGTCTCAAACAGGGTGGTGACGATTGAATGAGTCAGTGTATGTAAAGTGCTGAGAATTCAGTGTTTTCTAGATAACTCTCGTCATCCTCCTAAAATTACACGAAGACCCCAAAGCTCTCTGCAGAGCTTGGAGAATGCTTCCTTAAAGAAGCATGTGATGTGGTGGGAAGCATTCTTGGTCCTAACAGTTTCAATAGTAATTTACGCTCCCTCCTGACACAGCAAGCAGTGGGGGAATTCCATCCGTGGGTCCAGTAAGTTGATCTTAGTACAAACATGATTCCTTTCATCTTTCCATTCTTAACCCATCAAGATAACCTTTAGAATACATCCTAAATGTTGCAAAACTCATTCAATTTTCTGCATGAGATAACTGGAACGGGACTGGCTTACTCTGGATGGTTGATTTGACTGCCTATCTTATAAAACTATAAATGAACTACATTTTTCTCTTGAAGATTCTGCTACTTAAGATATTTCTCTTTTTTTTTTCTCAGCTTAGAACCTGTTAAAGAAACTAATTCTTAAAAAGATGTCCTTTAGCCACAAATAAGCTCAAAAGGTGGGCATTTAGATAATCCAACAAACTTGGTGCATAGCAACTCAATTATTTCATGAAAGAATTTTTGCTGTCTTCGTTTCTAATCCCTTGAAGTGTACCTGTATTTAGACTTTATATGCAACCAAAAATTTCAGATTGTCTAACTTCAGTTCTTCTATGACTGTTGTTCAAACTTCAGCTAATAGAATTTTCTCTCATTAGTGATAGATACATAGGAAACCAACTGAAGTTTTGCTATATATACATTTGTATTTTTATACATTTAATTTCCATATATCATTTCTTCAAAACAAGAAAGTACAAATGACAAAGGTAAAAGGGTGGTCCAGAAGTTCTGGTCAAGTGGGATTCAGTAAGTCTTCCACGGGAGGTGGTGAAGCCTGCAGGAGTCTGACGCTGAAACTACTACAAGGTGATCTCCAAAATAAAAGGGAGACTCTTCTTCAACAAGACAACCAGCAAGGAGTGATTTGCGAGGCTTCACACTGATTTGCTCACATCAGAAAACTTTGTGGAAGTTACGACAAAAATGCAGGCCACAGCACATTCAGTGATGTCAGCACACAGTGCTGGACCTGAGATGAACTCAAAAGTCTTCTGTGTAAGGGCCGGCGGGATAGCTCAGGAGACTAAGTGCCTGCTTCGGCAAGTGCAGGGACTGGGATTTGACTGAGGAACCACGTGCCACACCAGCCCCATCCCCGGGTGCACTGAGAGGGCCACGGAGACCTGGCTGTTGGTGCATGCCTGTAATCCCAGTGCTGGGGAGGCTGATAACAGGAGGATCACCACGAGTCTAAGCTGCATAGTGAAACCCTATACCAAACACATAAAAACAAAACCTGTGTTCCCATCTCACCCTTTCACTATCGGGGAGGCTTCAGCAAACATAACGAGCCAGTCTCCTGATTCATGAAAATGCAGAGACATTAGGGAATACAGAGGTCTTATCAAGTAAAGGTCATACAGTAGGATTAAGGTAATAGATTTGACGTTAACTTGATGTACAGACAAGGGGAATAGACCTAATTGATTCTTAACAATTTCACTTGCATTTGAAAGTCATTCTGACCTGGGAATCTTTACGGATCAGAAATCCCAGCACTCCCCACAAGCATGGCTGAAATTTGTAAATCAATACTTTGTGGCTAATTACTTAAAGTGCTTTTATTCCAAAGCCTGAATTTACAAGTTTATTTCCATAGGAACAAAGTGTATGTATGTCATTCCACAGAGACAATTTCTTCTACTACTGTTTTCAAAACGTACAAGGTTGTAGATGAGGAAAAGCATTACATAATGTAGACACACTATTTTTTTTTATTTCTGATAATATTAAAGTAAAAGTTTGAGAAGCGATCTCTGACAGCAATGACACCCTGTCACTGAATTCCACGTGGAAAGTGGAGTTCACAGTTAATATTCAGACTTTCTAAATGTAGTAGAAATGGCAACAAACAAGAAAATTGAAGAACTGGTTTTAAGTGGTTCTGTAGCACACTCATGATAAAGATGAGTAGCTCATGTTTCTCGCTGTGCTTCCATCAACTCTACTGTAAGGAAAGAGTGAGTTAATAGCTTATATTTAAAGCAGTTTATTTAGCTACAGATACTTTTGCAGGCTTTCCCATTAACAAACCAATCTCAGCATATTCAGTATTCTCCACTGAGGCAAAGAAGTAGGTTTATATATTGACATACGTAAAACATTTTTACTGCAAGCAACCAAAAATGGTTTTGCTTATTTTCTTAATCCAACTCTAAACACAAAACCCAACTCACCAGAATACTTTATTGAGACTGTTTAAAGCCAGTCAAAATAGTTTCATCATTTTACAAATTATTTTTCCAAGTGTCAATTTTTGAAACTGCTTTAGATGAACATACTAAAACTGGTATTCTATATCTAATTTTTTTTCTACCTGTAGAAGATAAAGTGATTTTTTTGGCACACATCTCAGGCTTAGTTCTCATCTGTCAGTCTATCCTGACCTGAACTCCTGCGTTTCCTCTGAGTACTCCCTCGTCTTCCTCCCTCACCACCCTCATTCAGAGCATCTTACAGCCTAGCACAGAACAGCACACCTGTAATCCACTCATGCTGGGAGACCGGGGAGGAGGGTCCCAAGTTTAAGCCCACCTGGGCAATTTAGCAAGACCCTGTCTCAGAATAAAAACTGAAGACTGGCTATGTAGTTCACTGTGAAGGCCCTACGTTTAATCTCCAGTGATGAAAAAAAAACAAAACAAAACAAAAAGAAGCAAACCTTTGTGTACACCACAAAAACAGACATTATGTAGACCTAATTTTAGATTGAGTTCTCTCAAGTAGCCAGGTTAATGAACTCCCACATTGTTCAAACTCTTTAGCTCCAATTCTATATAAACATTAAGACTTCTGCTCTTTGATGTATTATTTTCCAAATTTCAGCATAATTTCACTCACTGGCAAATGAACATTATGTACAAATCTTTCATTTTTCGTCGAACATCTACAGAACTCCTTACATATTTAGAACTCAATACGTGTGTGTGTGTGTGTGTGTGTGTGTGTGTGTACGTGTGTGTGTGTACACTATGTGTTTGGTGGCACTTGGCCTTACACCCAGGGCCTTCATACTGAGCTACAGCCACAGCCCTTTCATGTTTTTATTTTGAGACAGGATCTCACTAGATGTAAATTGCTGCCCAGGCTGGGCTTGGATTTGCGATCTGCCCACCTCAGCCTGACGGAGTGCTGGGATCACCAGGCCCCGCTAAAAGTAGATGTTTACATTTTGCTTTAGTGAATGCAAAAATACCCTGTTTCTTGATTTGCATTTCATGTAATGGCTTATGAGACAAGGCCTTTATTCCTCCACCTTTATGAGGCGGGGCACCGTCTCTGGCAAGGGCCTGTAGTCTTGCCTCAGCAGTGCACCTTCTCCTTCTGCCTGTGCCCCTTCCTTCTCTTGCTGTTACCTTCACGTATGCTCAAGACCAAGAAGCAGCCTGGAGAAGTCGCACCTTGAGAAGACACTGCTGTGCATGGCAAAGGGATGATTTTTCTTATCAAGCATTAAGAATACGGGTAACTCTGAACCAGTGGTCTCTGTTGAAAAAAACTTGCACAAATCAATTTTGTGCTATGTATTCCTCCAGTGCTCTTAGATGTTACTGTTAACCATAGAAAATGAGTAAAACAATAGTTTGAGGTCCTGTTCCCCAAACTCAGGTCGCTTTAGGAGCCTGGGGGTAGACAGGTAGCCCTTTGGTTCTCCTGACCAAGGTACAAATTATAGCAGTGCTTTTCCTACCCATAGTCAGGGATTGTTGACTTAAACAAGTCAAAAAATAGGGATGTAGGCCAGGGAGATAGCTCAGTAGAATAAGCACTTGCCTGGCAAGCGCAAGGGCCTGAGTTCAATCCCCGGTTCCACAAAAAATAAATAAATAATAGAGATGCAATATATTCTATTAAGTTAAATCAATCATTTGTTTTAATATCCACAGAAGTGTAATCTTTTATTGTAAATTTTATAAATTAGGAAAGTACAAAAGCACATCAAATTTAGTTATTTTCAGAGCTTTACAAAACAGTAAATTACTTTTTACTATTGTTTCGAAAAGGGTTAGAGGAAAAGATTTTGTAAGTAAAAGGATAGTACCTGGTGGACATGGTGGAAATCATTAAACACATAGAGCATAGCTTGGAAAAGGGAAACGGAGGTCAAGAATCAGCTGTCAGAGAGAGGGAGCCACTCAGTAGACACTCAACAGCAGACTCCAGGGACATCTTGGGTTCCATTCTTGTTAAATCCTGCTTCTAGGGCTGCTGTGAAGGACAGAGAAAAGCACAGCACTGAGAGTGGTGCCTGCTGCTTCTGTTCAGAAGGTGTTGGCGACTGCTCTGCAGTAATGTAGCCTAACGTTATTTTTCAAATCATGAGTCAATGATAACACTGGAGAACTGGAGTCCTTGATGTCCCGTGGACGATGTGCCTTGAATTACTCCTTGCTGTGCCTTACATTGCTCCTTGCAAGTACCATCCGCACCATCTGTGACTCTAACATACCATGCTCATAAGGCAATGGAAGTGAGCTCTGGGTGGAGTCTGAGGTCTGGGATCAGAGACACACAGAGTACTGCTGCTTGCTGTAGCAGTTGTGTTCCCTCCCTGTGTTCTGGTGAATTTAGGCCCTGCATGTAAAGCAAAACCACAATATTTGCAGCACTCTAAAATGATGCTTTTAAGTTTATGCTTTTTTCTTCCATAATTTTATTGAGAGACATATAGCAATGAGACAATTTCAAATCAAATTGGTATGACAGTTTCAATAATTAACACATTGCATACTCTCTTCCTAGTGGTTATTTGTTGTACAAGATTCGGACATGATATCCTATTTACAAACACTATTAGAACAAATCCCTCTATTCATTAAAAGAATGTAACTATATATCTATCCTAACCATTTTGAATACACATATAGAAAGTGGACATTCATTTATATATCCCTTTTTTGTTTAGTTCCATCACTTGAATATTATAAGTGTGTTAACTCAGCAAAATATTCTAAAAGAGTCCAGTAGTCCATAATAGTATTGGGTCTTCCACTTGACTGGCAATGTCAGAAATTGTTGACCTGAGTCCCCTACAGCTCAACATAACAGCATGGCTTTACTTCTTATACTTCGTTTTTATACTTTTCTGCTGGATGGTTAAGACCAAGGTAAAGCAGGACCTATGCAACAAAAGTTGTAGATTTGGGTCTGATAAGGTCAGTGAAATCCCCTCAGGATTTATCCTGAGATCCTGTACCTCAGATTATAGATCCTTTGTCAGTGTCAGCCATGTGGATGAGTCAAGGCCATTGCTTGGCCAATGTGCTCTCTGTGAAAGCCTGAGAGATTGTTTTCTCTCCATGTGACTCTCCTTAGGCACACTCTACATCATTGATCACTTTCCTCTTTGGCCCCATAATCTCCTTGATCAGAAAATTTGGGACACTACTGAGTTACATGACATTACAGTACAAGTTCTCATATGTCCTGAGTCTTAATTGACCTTAGAAGGCTAGGGCCAAAATGTTGGCTTTCCTTGCAGCCCTCCTTTTTCTCTAATTTTGATCTTCAAACTTAGGTTGTTAATCATCCAGAATCAAGCTTATTGTTATTACCATACAGCACAAGTTCTCATATGTCCTAAGACTTGATTGACCTTGGAAGGCTAGAGCCAAAATGTTGGCTTTCTTTGCAGCCCTCTTTTTTCTCTAATTTTGGTCTGCAAACTTAGGTTGTTAACCCTCCAGAAGAGAAGCTTATTGTTATTACCAAGTTTATACTCTTGGAACTGACTTAGAGGAGTACCCAAGTCTCAGAGGTAGACAGGATGGTGGGAGGGCTCTGACTGTAGCCCCTTTTTCTTGGCTAGCAAACATGCTCCTCTGAGCTCATCAGGAACAGACCTTTGCTCTCCTTCCTAAGGAGTATCTTGCCATACTTGGGCATGGAAATCATTGCAATAAAGTGAAATTCCAAGATCTTTCTGCTGCTCTTACTGATGTCTCAGTGAACTGAAAGTCAATCACTTTGACCTCAGGTTATCTATTCATGGTGAGAGAAAACACTTGCTTTTTCTCAGCCTGATTCTTACCCAAAAATGAACATAAATGTACACTGATAGGTGTGGAGTTTTGATCTGGCATAAGTAGAAATCATAGGCATTTTCCTAACGTGCTGTATGATTCACTTCCACCACCGAGGCATTCTGTAACCGAGAGGAAGAGAGGTTTCCTGTGGCTCACACGTTCAGCCCATGGTCTGCTAGCTCCAATGTAGAAGTAGCCTCCCAGAAAGGGCTGGGGGGAGAAGCAGTGCACATCCAGCAGTAGCCAGAAAGCAGAGAGAGAAGGGAGGAGCTGGGCACCAGAATGCACCCTTCCAGGCCACGCCGCCAGGAATCGTCACCCACTAAGCCCCACCTCCTTCCTTACAGCACCTGCAGGTACTACATCATCAATGGGCAAACCACTGAGGAGCACAGAGCCCCAATCACCTACGCATGCAGGAGGCTTCTGGGAGACTAAACCATAATGTGCATTTAATGGGGAGATCTTGAAGTGGCAGTTGACACCATTATTACTTCAGAATTATAGACTTGCTGTTAAGCCTGTTACTTAAAGCATTCACAAAGAAGCACATTTATTACCATCTTGCTAGGTTTACTTAAAGAACTTTATTTTAATATTTGCATAATCCTGTACGATCACATATATTTTATTTGTGAATTTTGTTTTGAAAAGAAGGCCATAGTTTTGGCCAGACACAAGAAAGCCCCATGCTTCAAAAGTGTCTGGAGCTAGGGACTGCACTGATATTTCTTAAGAACTTTGATGTAGACCACCTTTAGATTATGATTATTTAAATTGTTGAACAATACAAATAACATCTTTTCTGGCAGAAGATGTCAAAATAACATCTTTTTAAATGAAAGACGAAGAATGACTGCTATGGCTTGTTTCTAGATGTACCCCCAAAGCCTCACATGATCGTAGGTGGCTTGTTGTAGGGTATGTGACGCTGGGATTAAATTGTGTGATTCTGGGATTAAGTATGTGACACTGGGATTGAGGATGTCCTACCCTAGGTATGAGTGTTAGCTTCTCTACGGCTGGATACCCCAAGGGCGGGTGACCTGAGTGGAATATAATAGGTAGGAAGAATGCTGCTGCTGCTGCTGCATTTTGCTATTTTGCTGCCTCATTGTGCCTACCATGAACTATTTCTCTTCTGTGATGAGCCTCTATGATGCCACCTGCCTTGGAGCTAGCCAAGTATGAACTCAAATGTCTGCAAATTGTGGTGCGAAATAAATCTTTCCTCCATTAATATTGGCTGTTGGATAATGTCTCAGAAACACATGAAGTAGCTAAGACAGCAGCTTAGAAGTAGTATTACCAAAGTTAATTGTAAATGCTTCTACAACTGAAGTTTAATTAACTAAAAGTACTGTGATTTGGGTTTCTTGAAGACTAATTTAGTGCCTTCCAAAGCTATTTAGCTGCCATAATATTGCTTTTCATTGTTGTTTTGTGTAGCCTTGGAAACAACAGGGACTTTACAATTTGAAGAAAGATACCTTTTCAGTAGTACAGAAATCTTATCTCAAGTTGGCCTTAATAGTTAATTACTGCTTTTCTAATTGCATATATAGCTATACTCTTGCATATAATCTATGTATCATTTGGAGTTTATGATTACTTCATTGTTACCATTTATTTTTCTTCTCCAACTCATTCCCTACTGCTGATTTCCTTAGCTATTAGAAATAAGAACATTTTGGGACTGCAGACCTTAGTGTCCTACTGGCTATAAAAAGTTCTCAACACTTTTGAGAATCATTTAACCTACTGAATACTTACATTCCTTTCTTTTGATTCACTCTGATTATTTTTTTAGTTCTATTCTATTCCAAGCTATTATGATCTGTTCTAATCTAGTCATAAGCAAAAGTATTAAATCAGAAGTTTAATTATTAAATCAAAAATGATAAATTTCAGGGAACAAACTGAGTCATGAGACAGGAATTTCAAAGAAGATTGAGAAGACAGTCAAAGAATGCTTAGATTCGTCCCTCAACTCAAACAAAGGAAAGGTTAAGTTTCTTGGAAAAGAATTTATGAGGAAGATTTCTTTAAATAGATCATTGCTATTGGCAAAGATATAAAAATGCTTGTTTCTTTATCCAAATAAAGAGAAGTGAGTTTCCGGGACCTTTGAAGGGGCTAAATCTAAGAGGACACTGGGAATGGAATCTGGTTCCTACCTGAGATATCTGAAGGGCTAGATGGGAGCAGATGAGTCCAGCCTAGGCTGTGTGAGATCAGCCTGTGGGGACAAATGTCCGAGGGAGGGGAGAGTTGCACACTCATGCTTGGAAGGTTGATGGGACCTCCGCAGTCAGAAGCTGGAGATGAACTCTCCAATTTCCATGGGCTCCAGACATTGTAAAGAAACCAGAGTTTGTTGTGTCTCTGCAAGCTGTTGAGAAGTCGCTGAAGAGCTCATGAGCATGCTCACAGAAGAACAGGTCAGCTCTGCCAGCTGCCTGTCGGTCTAGAGAGTGCAAAGCTGTGCTTCAAAGTGAGGGAAAGGTGGAAACCTGGCTCTTCCAGCTGCCTTGCATGAGTTCAGGAACATGAAGTAACCACTTGCAGGAAACAAGTAATGAAACAAACAACAGTGCTACACACACACACACACACACACACACACACACACACACAGAATGTTTTGGTTGTGTGACAAACCTAAGATGAGAAAGAAATGTTACCTTTGTTTCCAGCATGTGATGTGTGACCAGACCTTCTAATGTCTGAGTTGAGACTTTGGCAACTTTACACAATGAAGGGATGGCTTTTCCTGTCTAAGACTGATCAGAAAAGTCAGAGGATGGAGCTGCCCAACATTTTCATCTTAGAACAGAAGATCTGTTTACCCTATTGAATGTATGTGAAAAATACCTACCCTTGCTTAGTGACAGGGCCTGTACCTTCTCTATGACCATTACCTCTACAATCTCAGTAACAACCCACCACAACAACACCAGCACAGTCTTACAAAATGGACTGGATGGAACTATGTCAGAGTTCAGTGGTGCAAAGTTCAGTTGTTAAAGTATCTTCAGGTAAAGTTCAGGCAAGGAAAAGCATTACACCATAACTAGTCTCCTGAAGTATTACGGCATTTTGAAGAACTGACTTAAATGGTACTTGCTGCCTATTTTGTTTACTTTGTATATTGTAAGATTCCTTTATCACTACATTTAGCTTTATAATTGTATCTTTAATCATTTCTCTGCAGCTTCTTCAGAAGTGTTGGAACATTTGCCATGGTAGTGTTTTTATTTAGATTGATACAGAAAGGGAGTGATTCTAAGGGTATAAACTTCATGAGCATATTTTTACATATTACTTTTCCTGAATTACTACTAAACTCTTGTTACCCCTTGTTTTAAATTCCTTTCAACTGATCAATGTGTGATAAAGACACTGATCATTAGAGGGCTTGTTGAAAAGAACTCATTTCAATTCAATATATACCAGGATATAAATGTACCTGGGAACATTTATTAAGTGATGCCTCATCTGTATCATTTTGTATTCCCAGATGGAATTCCAGCTTCAAAAGTTACATAAGCATTAGAAGATAATTTATTATGCTCTGGACACCCACAGACCAAAAAGAAAATATTTAACATCTTCAGAGAAATGTGCTACAAAAATCCACTATAAAATAATGTCTTCAACACTTTACAAATCGCTTTCATCGCCTGGTGTTCTTAAGCTTCCCCAAGGCCAATTTATTTTTTTGTCTGTATTTCCATTTTTTTTTAGGTGAACACGATCTTCATAAGAACTCAGAAGACTTATCAAATGCTGAAGAAAAACATGCTGACACACAGCCATAGGTCTGAAACACCTTAAAGGCTTCTGTCATTTTAAACATGAGAGGTAATTTTATGTTACTAGATGAGCAACTTAATTTCTAAAATGAATGGTTAACAGAATGCCCTTAGAGACCAAGGTATCCTCTTTAAATTCTGTTTTCATTTCCTTTTTTATCAATCAGTAAATTACTTACCAGGTAAAATTTAGACGTCCTCCATAATAATTACATTTACTGTTAATGAGCTGTTGTGTATGTGAAAGTTCAGTTTTTGACTTATGTATGAATACAAAAGGTTTACACTGGTTTCTGTTTTTATTTTGTGTAACAAATATGAATGTTCACCCTTGTTGGTGAAAGAAGAGTAATGGCATGTCAGGAAACAAATACTGTGACCATGTGCATTAGTAGTGCTTCTTTTAAAAGTTTGGTTCCTGGGAATTCCTTTCAGTCAACCAATTTATTAGCTGTGGGAGTGATGCCTTGGAAATCTGAAGTTTGAATAAACCCAACTATTGATACATGTATTTCTGCTCCCTAAAATTGAAAGACTTCTTAGGGCCTGGTGAGTTGGTGCAGGCAGTGAGAAAGAAGGGGTATCAGGCATAGTAGAGATGCTTCATGTCTGTCAGGAAACATAAGAAACAAAACACCAGTATTATAATGGTGCTTTCTGTTAGGGTGGTGGGACAAGAGAAAATGCTAAGGCCACCATGCCAAGCCTTTGAGATGTTATAAATAGTATTCTGGGGTTACGTGGACAGTTGTGAACCAGCCACCAGGGTGGCCATCTTTCAGGTATATCTCAGTGAATCCTCACTGCAAGTCCATAGTTAATGATTATGGCTCCTACTTGATATATAACTTGGAAAGACATCAAGCTACAGAGTGACTCTTCAGCAACTAAAATTCATCTCCATATTTAGCAATTGTAATATAATGTTGAAAATTAGCCATGCGCTGTCCATAACCTCCATTGAAAGTACATAGGCACTACATTTAGAGTCCATGGTCACTTCAGAAATGGGTCCTGCGGGTACATATTGAGCCCCTGAAGAATAATTTAGGGAAAACTAATGCAGTAAAATGTTATAAATATTTTATGTAACAAAGGCTATTGTTGGCAAATAAGTATCACAATCCAGCTGAGTAAACCAAAATTTAGCAGGAGAGGATACCTAGCCAGGGTACAGCGGACACTTTCAAAAGGAAAGAAAAGAACTTTAGGATCAGCGCTTTCTAAGCAATTCATACTGCAGACCTCAGATATTTCTAAATTTCCTCAAATAACTATACGAAATGCAGATTATCAGTATATTTGTGAAAATGACCACTCAATGTGTTTAAAGTTTTTTTTTTTAAATTGGGAATAAAAAAGATACACAGAAAGACATATACACAGCAAAAATAGGAAATGGAGTTCTAACTGATATAAAACCAATATCTATTATATACTGATAAATCCCTTATTTTGACAAAGTATGTCAAGTAAAATGTAAAATTGTCACCCAATAATCAATGCCTATATATAACTCATGATCTTTATTTTTCTTTGTATTTTTAATATATATGTATATATTTATTTATCACATATTTTGCTTTAAATATATATACCTACTGGAACAGTTATATTGATTTAATTTGCATATATAATACA
>NW_004524601.1:18428640-18461555 GCF_000260255.1 Octodon degus
TATTTGGTACAGGGTCTCACTACACAGCTCGGGCTCACAGTGATCCTCCTGTTTTCAGCCTCCCCAGTGGCTGGGATGACTGGTGTGCACCACTGTGCTTGGTCTTGGTGGCCAGCTCAGCGTGACCAGGGCATGGCTGGCATGGCATATGGTGCTTGGGTTCAAACCCTGGTCCCTGTGCTTCCCTAAGCAAGTGCTTAGTCTGCTGAGCTATCTTGCTGGCCCAACAATTTTTAAGGAAATGGGACATTGTTATTAGCTAGTGGTACCATGTTGTACAGTGGGTATTCTGATCTTACTCCTCCTTGCTAACAGAAATTTTGTATCCTCCAACAAACATCTTCTCAAACCCCATTACCCTCCCTTTCTTTGTGCTTCATTTTCTTTTCATTCTTATTTCAGGATGATGAAAACAGCTCTAAAAAAATCCCAAGTCTTCAACTTTCCACAAAGCTATGTTCTCCTCCTTCAGCCTGCAGCTGGATTGGGCCACCTGGACGGAATCTTGTAGGAGGAATAAGAAGAACATAAGTTGTAAGCAAGACACTGGCCAAATAAGTACCCTGAAGTTTCTAGGGAAGCTTTTGGCCAGGGCCTCCACTACTGTTTTTTCTTCACAACTTGGCCTTCTTCAATCAAGCCAGCGAAATGTTTAAGACAACATTTGGGCAGTGCTAAATTTGCATTACTTTTTACTGTCACAGCCCCTGCACTACCCACATGCAGGACAAGAAGCATTTACCTTTACTTTCTTTGATTGTCTGAAAGAGTGCACTAACTACACATTTTTTTCCAGGTCAAAAATAAAAGCAATTCAAAAATGGAAGTGGCAAAAATATTTTCTGGCAGCACCGGGGAGCAGGCTGTTTAGATTGTCCTCATTTTAAATGCATGGGAACTAAAGGAGATTTGGGGCAGCTCAGGAGATGTGGCTGTGTCCCGAGGAAATGGTGGACTTCCTCTCTGTGGCTCAGTGGCTGGTGCACAGGGAAGTGCTCAAGCCGAGAAGAGGTGGCACAGCCTCTTCCTGCAGCCAGAAGGCCAGCCGCACCCTTTCCTTTGGCTTTGTCACCAACATGGCTTGGCCACAATGAAGTCACACATTACCGACAGCCCCAATCGCAGCCCTTGCTGGACGCAAACACTAAAAGAGAACAGAACTTGCCTTCTGGGGTGTCAATCCCATCTGTGTGTGATGAAATATGTTACAGGCTGGGGCAAGGACACAAGAAGTGTTTGCATTCATGAGTGCACGTGTGTTAAAACATGTCTGCGGAAAGAGGAGCCCACGCTTTTCTGTAAGATAACATTATTTGATGTGACTGTTGAACTACCCTAAAAGGAAGCAAACTGGGGCCCTCAGAGGGCCTGCCTCTTGTCGTATTTTGCCTGAGCATGTGCAAAGCCTGCCTTCACTCCAAACTGAAGAACTACCTTTCATTTGCTATTAACTGACAAGAAGGGTCAAGCACAAGTCAGCGTTACAGCTTTTCACTGTACAGACATTTTGTTGACTGCGATCTTAAGTGAATTTGTCTTTGGGAAAGGTGGATATAGGGTGCAAAGGACGGAGAAAAGTCGTCACTTAACTGATGGACAGGAGAGGAGTCCATCCCTCCAAGGAGCTGCCTGTCGCGCCTGCTTTCTTCCGGACAATGCTCAGCAATACTAGAAATGGATACAATCAGAAGCTTTTGAGCCTAAGTGGTGAGATTTTATAACTCACACTTAGATCTCTTCTAAAGTGTAAGCCATACTCTACATGCATATTTAGTATGCATCATTGTAATTTAAGATACCTTTGTGTGTGGGCTACCTAGAATGCTTTTAAATGTTCTGTGAATATGGTCCTTAGCTTTAGCTTCCTCTGAATCTTGTGCAGAAATCAGCTAACTAACAGAATTATATCATAGAGATGACAATGCAATCGATATTTTAAATGTAAGTAGTCATGGTTTATCTATAATAAAATGCTGGGGGAAAGTTTATAGAAATGCACATCACGGTGACTTTTTGTCCTTTAAAAATAGACTTTTTATTTCTATTTATGGATAAAGTGTAACTATTGCTCTTAAAGTCTTTCTTAATGAGCTACTTACCTACCACGCAGAAAACACTCTGAATTTAAAATGGAATACGATTGTCTGGGAACTATAATGCTATGGTTCCTACTTGAGCCAGAGGGAGGAATACATTGCAACACTACTTCTCAAAAGGCGTTGAAGATATCCACTTTATTCCTCTTCATTCTCTATACTGTGTTATAAAAAATGGAGGAATAGAAAGAGTTGAACCAATTTCTGTGGTTGGGCTTTAGCCGAGTTTTCAGGGTCGTGTGACTCACGAAGCCCTGCAGCAGCCCTAGCAGAAAGAGTAGGGAAGACTAGCATCCAATCAGCACCTGGCCTTCTGGGAGTACTTGCCTTTCGCTGCTCTCCTCCCCTCCCCATCCCTCTCCACTTTTTCCTCCTAATTTTCCATATTTCTCCCTCCTTCGCCCTCTCTGCAAACAGCAGTGATGGGGCGCTGGCGGAAAAGGGACGGAGTTGGCACCAGCAGAAGCTACATCCTTCCCTCTCGCTCGCCAGCCTGGCGTCCCCTCTGCCAGGAGGCCTGAGGAGTCAGGCTGCTGTCCCTGGAGCGCCCTGCTCTGCATTCGTGCTCCCAGCTAGTCGACTTGTCCAGCCTGCAAGGCCGTGCGCCTTTCATTTAACCAGAGCCTCATTAATTTAATTTTTAACTTGATGATCTACAATTCTTGTGTTTTATTATGCTGTCATTCTGTATTTCCTATTGTATATGATTGCCAAATAAATCATAGTTGATGGACAATATCATCGTACATTCAGTGTTTGATGTAATTAAATAGGGCAGGACCGTGAAAAATTGGGGGAAACCGGAAGTAGATCAAATGAAAAAATTGATGTTTTACCAAAAGGTGATTTTTACTTACTAAGGAAATATTCATCAAACATTCATTATTGAACAATTATGTGTTAACTCCTAGCTAGAAGCAAAGTGTGCGTGGAAATATGAAAGTTGGACTCTTTTCTATAGAAATTTCAGGTTTTATAGAGGAGACAGTCTATTCCTACTGTACTTCATGCCTCATAGCTAAGATGCCACATATAAAAATAAGCACAAATAAAACACACGTGTGTATATTTCCATCTACAAAGCTCCCAAAAGGATTGAAAGTAGGTGGCACATCAGCTGACACTTAGAAGATGAGATAGATGAGGAAGATTTAAATAAAATATTGTTGCAAAAATAATCCACTGGCATTCATTCTCTTCAAAACATTCGTCCTCACACCAAGCACACTTAGTCCATCATTTCTTGTCACTTTCTAAAGCAGTAATGGAAATCCTCACTTGTGAATGCTTTTATGAAATGTAATCAGAAATTTGGTGAATACTGCCATCAGTCATTCAGCCAAAGGTAGGCTTGTAAAAACATGATAGTGTGTGCTCATCCACCCATGCACCAGATCTGATACCACAGGACTTCTAGCCCTCCCTCTGTGGCTACATGGCCACTTAGAATCAGCTCAGAAAGGCAGCAATGACAATGCAACTAAAGACATTCACAAAAGGATTTCTAAAACCACTTCAGAAAGTTGTGAAGAAGGATGGGACAGTGTGTTTGAAGCAAAGGATATTGTGAGGGTCTTACTACTGTAAATGACAACATGTCTTTTATCTTAATAAACTTTTAAATTTAAATATTCACCCTATATTTCAGTAAGACATCATAAACAATACCAAAATCTTATAATCATTCTTTGTTTTCCATATCTTGTCTCCACACAAATTCTTAATGAATATTATCTGTCACCTTTACCATAATTCAGCAAATAATAAAGAAAACCAGGTCTTAGAGAAAGAACGACTCTTGTCCGAGGCCATCCAGGTTTTCCATGTTGGGATGCGCGGTAGCTTAGTGCTAGGTCTCTCTGGTTCCAAAGGTCATGTTTTCTTTTCACTGAATACATGTGGGGTAGGCCTGAAGCACAAAATAGAAAATACTAAAAAAAAAAAAAAAGGCAATGTGAATAAGGGAGCAGTAGAGACGAATGAAGAGGCAAAGGTGTCAAGTCAGAGTGAACATTTAGCACAGATCCATTAAATGAACTGAGAAGGACTGGTGCACTGTGGGTTTCCTTCATGATTCCAGATGACTTGAGGGGAAACGTAAGAGCTGATCTACTGGTCAGATGCATGACAACTGTATTTCTTTTTACTACAAATGGGATTACAGCACAAGTGTCCATGTACTACCAAAAAGCTTTTCTTAAAGGCCCAATTTTTATTTAGAAATACAATTCCTGTATAAGAACACGTATTTCCCATATTCAGTGTTCTCAGCTATTCTTAGTTACTTTTTCAAAATACTTCAAGCTTATCTGTCATGTAGTACAGTCTCGAAAAAGATAATGTATTTTAGTCAAAATATGCATCTGGTAACATTCTGCATTATATGCTTTTGTAGAGAATTCACAGTAACTTCTATTCCTTCACATTTGATACATTTTTCTTTCAGATATTTAAGGATTATAATTAGTGATTTAGTTTTCTTAATTTGTTACAGTCTCACTGCAGCATTGTGTCATTTTCACATTGTGCCTTTTACTTCCGATAATGACTTGAGGCAGGATCATTCCCATCTATGATGAAGACATGTAGCAAAGGAGCCAAGGTAATTTGGGTAAGTGTATCCAACAAATAATTTGAAGAGGCTAGATAGGAAATTCAAGGAAATCTGACTCAGAAAAAATAAGCAGCGCTCTCTCTGGCCCAAAGAAGATGACTGTCTCCTCCTCACTTCCCACTCTATCCATTACCATCTTCTTCTCCTCTGGGTTCTATTTGGCAGAATTTACAGTGAGCAACAGCGGATTGATTTTAATTGGATTTAGTAACCAATTAAACCAAGAGTCACTGTGGAGCATTGCTACTCAAAGCAGGGTCCCCACCTAAAACCTCTTAGAAGTGATCTCAACTCCATTTGTACCTACAAAACTAGAATTTGTATTTTGCATCAATATTAGATACTGCAAAAAGTAATTAAATAGTAAACAGATTGTGCTAAACACCTAGCAAAGGTGAGGAGCATAGCTGAGGGTTAGTGGGCTTTGCTTAGCATGTGCTGGCCCTTAGTTCCATCTCCAGCAGTGCAAACATAAAAATAAACTTCTATGAAGCATTTCTATGTGAGATAGTCTTTCTGCAAATTGGAGGTGCTGAACAAGTGCCTTTGACACCTGTGTGCTCCCCCAGAAAAATCAACACACACCATAAGGTGGAAGTAGGTCCAGGCTTGGGATTCCTTAATGGGCTCTGCATATCTGTATTAAGGAAGTATGGGGGCCAGAGATTTAGCTCAAAGCCACAGTGCCTACCTAGCAAGCATGAGGTCCTGAGTTCAATTCCTGGTACTGTAAAAAACTCAAATGTGGTTCATTTTATGCATAATTAGAAGCAGACCTGTGAGGGCTTGGAATAACAACAAAACTTCACCAGTGGATTCAACAAAAGGCATTTTCTTTTCCTTTTTTTTTGTAGAACCAGGGATTGAATTCAGGCCCTTGAGCTTGACAGGGAAGTATTTATTCTACTGAACCATCTCTCTGGCCCCCAGGCATTCTGTTTTCATTGGCTTATGTACTTTGAATTTTGTAGTGTGGACAGTGCAATTTTACTTACATAAGTGACAAGTACAACATTGAAAGACAGTTGAATGTGTTTTATTCTTGTCTGCCAGCTTTTTTTGTAAACCTAGGAATTTAGAAGACATGATGAAGATAGGTGCAGGGGAGGGAGCTGGAAGCGAGGGCAGTGAACCTGAGAAGCAATGCCAGTTTAAGGCTTTACCTTTGCCCACACTGAGAGGAGAGGGTTCTTGCTCAGCATAGAAGCAGCAAGAGACCTGAGCTAGGGAAACAAAACACAAAGGAAAAGTAGAAAGCAGGGCCCTGGGGTTGGTGCACAGAAGGCCCAAGGAGCAGGGTGTGTTTGCAGCAGAGCATGAGCAGGCGAGAAGTTGGGGTGCCCAGTCCACATTCTGTTCTTTAACACCACAGGGCGGGGCTTGGAAGAGAAGAAGACTAAGCTGAGATAGGAGCTGAGAGGCCCCCGAGGGCCCAAGCATGTGCGTAAAGAACAGTACATGGGCTGAGTCTAATTTATTGGCTCACAAAAGTAACAAGGACTTGGGTGAGTGAGTTTGGCAGGCAAATTCTTCCGCATGGAGTCTGTCTGCTTATCCCATATATTCCATTACTGTATTATTTTCTGTCTTTCTGAGGGTTGCACTTTTGATCCATCATAGGCTAAGCAAGACCACAATTGCCTCATCTCTGTGCATGCGTGTGTGTGTGTGTGTGTGTGTGTGTGTGTGTGTGTTGTGTAGGACTTCCCACACTGAGAAGGCTGCAGCACACATGGATTTCTCATAGCCTTCCCCTGACCTGAAGGACCTTGATATTTTTCTAAATGAGTGCTCCACAGGTTGCCTGGGAGAAGACATGAAGCTAAGAGACCACAGTGTCACTCCATGAGCCACAACTTTGACAAACTTCTAGAGGATGGATAATGGCAACCCTCAAATAATAATGCATCCAAACAAACACAGCTGAGCAAACACCCAGGAAGAAAAATTTAACACTAGGAAAATTCACACCTAGTAAAAATTTGTACAAAGAGCCAGAATTTATTTTTTCTAAATCAAGCTCTTTTTTTTTCCTTGTGGTACTTTCTTATAAATTATATTTCACAGAGTATTTAATGAATCTCTTCTCCTATGCTAGGCATAGTGGTGCATACTTATAATCCCAGCATTTGGGAGGCTGAAGTTGAAGGATTCTAAGTTCAAATCTTGACTGAGCAACTCAGCGAGTCCTTGTCTCAACATAAAAACATAGAAAGGACTGGGGAAGTGGTTCAGTGGAAGATCCTGGGTCCAGTCCCCAGTACAAAAAAACAAAAACAAAACAAAACAAAACAAAACAAAACAGAACAAAACAAAAAACCTAGAAAACTAAATCAAAACCACAACTCTTTCTCTAAAGAAAAAAAGCAAAACAATCATTTTCTTCAAAAATCTTTGACTTTGCGTTAAGAAAGGTTAAAAGAAGATTCTTCTTATTTCAATTTTATTTTGATCAACCATTGTGTCATTTCTAAATTATTAACAAATGTAGAAATAAATATGTCCATTTTCTTATGTTCTTATCCTGAAAGACATTAAATTGAAGTCCATTTTTGAAAACCAGGGGGCTGCAGAGATAGCTCAGTGGCATAAGTGCCTGCCTGGCAAGCATGAGGTCCTGAGTTTGATCCCCAGTAACAAAATCAATTAAATAAATTAATAAATTAATGAATGAAATCAGTTTTTTGTGGGTCATACATGAATTCTCGTGAACAAGTGAAAAAATTGATACCTATGTAGGAGGTTCTTCTTGTGCCCCAGCATCAGTTAATTTTACCTTAGTTTGTGAATATACAGATGTTAGAGACTGAATGTACACTATTGAGTAGTTTCAGATTAAATGTTAAATTAGGGGATTCATGCTGGGTATCCTGACGCACACCCTGAATCTCAGCACTCTGGGAGGCTTCAAATTCCAAACTCCTGGGTTAGAACACCTGCTCCACTAATTAAAATCACAGTTTCTTCCCAACTGAACCAAACAACACCCATAATTCTATGATCATTTTTGTATTTGTCTGGTTATAAAACTAAGTAACAATGGATACAATCCCTTTGTTTTAAGCCATTTCGAATGCTTTGTTAGAGCCTGTAGGCGTGCCTGAGCATTGCTGGAAGGCATAGGCTTATGTCTTGTTCTTTTCTTCTCCCATAATGTAACATAGCTTGCATAGAGTACATTCTAATAATTTTTGGTTGAATTTGCTATGTTGAAGTTGAATACACACTTATTAAACCTTTTAGAATTTGCCTCTTAATGTTGATTTGAGAATTAAATATACAGCTGCCAGGAAGAAACTTACAATTTATTAGCTTATATTTTGTATTCAACGAGGAGGAGCTGAGATCCCTTTATGTCTCTTAGCATCTGTTCCAGGCTGTGTGGTTCATGACAGCTAACACTCTTAGAACACACACAGAAGTGTGCTGTGCTCTAAGCTCCTGATCTATAGCAACTTAGTGAATTCTGATAGCATCCTTAACAGGTAAGTATTACTGCCATGCTCCTTTTATAAGAAGAGAAAGGGAAGCAAGTAGCACGTGGCTTTCAGCCTGGATGAGACAGGCTTGGGGATCTGGAGATACAGCCCATGTACTCAGCACTCTTCCACTGTCTCACCATGAAACCAGAGCTAGTGGGTGAAGCCCAGTGGTAGTGCTCATGCCTGGCATTTGCCTTCTCCTGAATTTCAGCCCCAGCACCTAACAAGCAAAAAACAGCTAGATCCAACCAAACCCTGAGAAATAGCTGAACTGAAGACACTATACTTTCTGCCATTGTTGAGAATTCCGCCATGGCATAGTGTTGGCGTCAACATGAATGGAAATATTGGATGTCTATGAGGATTAGAAACCTGTATCTTCTTGCCAAAGAGCTTCTGTCTTCATCATCTTCCTTATGGGAACTATTTGGCTTCCTGCTCCCCGCTCTTCCATTTCCTTCTTCTCTTGATGTTGCTATTATTCCAATCAACCCTGATGAGTTCTTTCGGCCTGTTGTTTCTTTTTCCGAATTTCTCCCTCTCTGCATCACAGGCAGCATTTTCTAAGAGTGTAATCAGGACATATTTAGTCTTTGCCATCTACATACCCTCACCTGCAGTCTGCGCCTTCTGCTCCTCCTTCTTGCTCTTCTCTTCCTCCAACTTTTTCTTCATCATACCCTCATCTTGTTCCTCCTCCATCTCCTTTTTCCACCTTTGACAAGCTCTTAGACAGGTAGAGTCCTCCTTTGCAGGGTGAGTTGAGGGTGCACACAGATGGCTGCCTGCAGGGTTGGCTCATGGGCCTGCTCCTTGCAGAGCTGCTGCTGCATGGTGGAGGTGGGTAGGGGGTTCTGTAGGGTTGGTCAAAGGCCCTGACATAGCCAAGGGCTCCCCTCCTCCAGGCCTGCCCATCACCCTGAGCACTGGGGAAGCGAGTATTTCCCGCACCCCTGCCCATCACTCCCAGCACAGGCCTCAGTGGGATGGGACAGCTATAGCAAGGTTCACTACCCTTAGCACACTTCTCACCTGCAGGGTCATCAAACTGAAGCTGGCCAGTGATCCTCCCTGAGACTTCTGAGGTGAAGATTCAACATGATCTTGCTCACTCTGAGCACCTTGCACTAGGCACAGCCTTCACTCCCCTATTCACTCCTTTGAGCATCTGCCAGAACTTTCTAAGCAGTGCTTCCTTCCTGGATCTTGCTTCTCCCTTGACCACCTGCCTGTATCTCTGTCCCTCTTCCCTGGAGGGACTGTCAGTCATCCCTTTTCTCCTATTCTCTCTCCATGATCTCCTCATCATCCCTAGCTGCTAGATTTCAAGGTAAGGAAGCACAGAGACTTACCCATTATAGTATCTGTAGATATTCATGGAAAAAATGAATGCAAATCAATGAAAGAAGCCCTTTACTACTACTTGTCTTGACTGGCGTTTAGCTGAGTTCATCCTTTTTGAGAGAAAGTCATCAGTTAACTCAGGCAGAATAAGGTTCACTTTTGAAGCACTTAAGGTCCATGGAATACCCAAAATCTATGACTGTTTTTCTCAAGGCACATAAATAGGGAGAGTACACTAATTCCTAATTAATTCTTAATAGCACATAAAAGCAAACCTGAATTACATGGTAGAAACATTAGGGTTTTTCCATCTGTTGCCTAGTGTCTCCATGGGAAGCTGGTCGGCTACTGGGAAAATACTCACTGTTGCAAAACTGTAGGAGAAAAGCCCACATTTCTTAGGAGAATTCCTATATCATCCATCGTCTATAGTGAGAGCCACCCAGATTCAAAGGAAGAATGACTGTTTTTAGTTATTTGTCATTGGTAGCTCTTAACGTCTCTCAACCTCTAATCATGCAGGCATTGATAGAGTAATAAGGACAACTGCCTAAAGACAGTGCCTAACACACTGTATGTCTTCAGGGAGCACAAATTAATTATAGTACTTTGCACTTAGCTAGATTTTGCTATTTTGGGCAACTTTTATGTAGACGAATTAAGGCAAGAAATATACTACCTAACAACAGAATTTGGTACTCTGTTCAACTCTGGACTTTATTATTTACGAGCTTGGTGGCCTTAGCCAGGCCTTAATTGTCTCATCTATGAATAGGAAGTAGTAACTATTTTATTGGGTTGTTGGAATGCTGAAATGAAATGGCCCACTTAATGCTGAAAATATTGACTTATATATAGAAAATAATGCAATGACATGAAATACAAAAAATAAAAACTGAGCCCTGGTGTGTGAGCGGGACTGCCCAAGACCCACTGGATCCTCATTGCAGCCAGCGCCCAGGCCTGGCATATGAGTGGGACCACTTGCTGGTTTACTGGATCTTCATTCCGGCCAGCACCCAGGCCAGGTGTGTATGCATAACTTCCTCTATCAGACAGGCCCAGTGTAGAACCCTGCAGCAGAACTCCCTGCACACAGGCTATAGGCAAGACCCATGCAGCTGATGCAGGAGCAGAACATCTTGCCAGAATGGCTCAGTGGTTTCACTTCCAATGGGCTGCAGCAGGAGGAAGTGGAATGCAGCCACTTCTTCAAGCTGTAGCTGGCCAGTGATCCTCCCTGAGACTCTGACTCAGTGGCTTGTGTGGGGTCTGAGGTGAAGATTCAATGGGATCTTGCTCACTCTGAGAACCTAGCACTAGGCACAGCCTTCACTCCCCTATTCACTCCTTTGAGTGTCTGCCAGAACTTTCTAAGTAGTGCTTCCTCCTGGGTCTTGCCCCTCCCTTGGCCACCTGCCTATGTCTGGATGAGTTTGAACTTGGTAGATCTGGACCTGGTGCTAAGGTAATAACTGTACCAAAGCTCTACAGGAAAGGTCAGAAGACAGTGCTATACAAAATGACAATGAGAAGGAGCAAAATGCATTCTCAGGTCCAAGACCACCCAGAACAAATGCAGGAGACAAGCATAGAAGAAATTGGAAATCACACACCTGAAATCTCTGAAATAGCAGCATCTGAAGTAAAGAAACAACTGCAGAAAGGTATAGAGAAAATCAGATCAGAAATAACTTCTGAAGTAAAAAGAATATGATAAATATAATGAAATAAGTAATAATGGCTTCTAAAGAAGACACTGATAAAAAAAATAGAGATTAGAAAAATGATGGAATCCTTGAATGAGCAATATAGGAAAGAAATAGAATGCATGAAGCAGATTCAAAGTGATATACAGGAAATTAAAACATCAATTACAAGCTGGTTAAACCATTTGAATGAAAATGAAAATAAACTTTCAGACTTTGATGACACCATTGCAGCTAGTGAAAAGGTAAGAAAAGACCTCTTACAAACAGCTAGGATGCAGGAAAAAAATTATTCAACATCTGCAAGACAATGCAAAGATGAACAACATAAAACTAATAGGCATCAATGAGAAAGAAGGAGTCAATACAAATGATATAAAAAGAATAGGGAAAGAAGTAATAGCAGAAAACTTCCCAAATATGGGGAAACAATCTGACATTCAGGGAACAGAAGCATATAGAACTCCAAATAGCATCAACTCAATTAAAAACACACCCAGACAGCTAGCAAAGAGCCAAGAAATTCAGTATAGGAATAGTATACTAAAAGACACTAGAAAAAAGAAACAGATCACATTTAAAGGAAAACCCATCAGAATAATGGCAGATTTCTCTCCACAAACTATCAAGTCAAGAACAGCATGGAGCAAAGTAATACAAATCTTGCAAGAAAACAAATTCCAACCCAGACTGATATATCCTGCAAAACTCTCTTTCAAGTTTGATGGAGAAGTGAAGTGAATGACTTCCATGACAAAGAACAACTAAAGAATTCCATGCTGATGAAGCTAACCCTACATAGACTCTAAAAGATACTCTAGAAAGGGATCAAAATGACCACAACTTCATGAATGAGAATGGAAAGAACTCACCAAAGAAGGCAAACAATTAAACACAGGCAAAAAAGAGGTATACAACAGCAATCTTTCAATCATTCTTTTATATACAGCAGCAAAATATTTCCATTAGCATACTCTACCAATGGACTTCTCCTGCACCCTATGGGTCATGATTCTGTCTGGGTCTACAAGGTGGATGTCAAGGAAACAGCAGTAGCTCAGTCCCACAAGTGACACCTGGTCACAAGTAAGCATCATGGACACTGTCCACGTCCACCACATACTAGAACTTTGTGAGATCCCAAAGTCAAGAAGAGCATGGAGCATCTTCATCATTTATATCCTTGTTTGGACTCACAATTTAATTTTAATTTTTGAACATTGTTTTGAAATATTTAATTTAATTTTGAATTAATTAATATTTAATTAATTTTCTGAATATTGTTTAATTTTAATTTTTCTGTTATGATTTATATTGCATCTTTGACTTACAATCTCTCATAAAATATGGTTTAGAAAAAACCAAGCTGGGTGTAGTAGTGCACAGCTATTATCCCAGTACTCTGGGAGGGTGAGAGCAGAGGATTCTAAGTTCCAGCTCAGCCTAGGAAGCTTAGCAACTTAGTGAGATTCTAGCTCAAAAGCTTAAAAAGTAAATAATGAATAAAAAATAAAAATAGCTGGAGATGCATATCTGTGTGAAATCCTTTGATATAATCTCTGGAGGATGAAAACTGCTACCAGGATTTGTTGCTTGCCTTTAAAATTAATTGATGTTTCTACTTTCAAGAAAATCACATGGGATTAAGCTCAGCAGCAATATTCTAAAAGTCCACATGATGGGGAGGTTGCTCCGTGCATAATGTGGGCCAGCCCTTCCTTGGCAGAGATGGTATTAACTTCATCATTTATGTCTTTGTTTGGAAAGAAGACAGACAAGGACATAGAAGTAGATTGATGCATACATTTGGGATAAGATGAATAGGTAGGAAAATAAATATATATAATGATTATTGGTTGGCAGATAATTTAGGTTATCATTTTAATACAAGTGTTAAAGAGCAAAACATCCATGTAAAGATGAAGTAACAATATCATTTAGGCTCCTTGAATAGCTTATGAAATAAAACACATTGCTGCACCAACAAGCTGCATTAAAATCAACAAAATGAGTTGCTCAAAAGAAAAACTCTAAAGGCACCCACACCCCTGCAAGACTCCCCGCCCCCAATTCCTCCCTGTTCACTAGCGGAGCAATTACACCTTTCTTTTGGAAGAAATAGAAAAAAGAGAGCGCCTTTCTACCCATGAAATTGCCAATTGGGAGAAAAGCATGCAACCACCAAGTAAGGTAGGTGCGATCTAGAACCAAGTGGGTCAACGCTGGAATCTTAAATTCCAACCTCCCAGAAAGGAAAGTGCACAAGACTTGTTCATGTGGAGAACACTGAGCCATGGACAGGAATTGGCAGGACACTCACAGGCCGGGCTCAGGGAGAGGGAAGGAGCCCACCGGCCTCTCCAAGGCATTTTCCCTCTCTCCCAGGCTACACAGGGTCGAAAAAGAAATAACTCTGAGGAGTATTTATTTACTGAAGTGTTCGTTCTTTGCTCAATAGCAAACAGGATAGAATATATATACATATAAAATTTAGCACAGAGTCTATAGGGTTTCACCATGTAGATCAGACTCTAGTGATCCACCTGTGTTCAGCCTTCCAAGAGCTGGGATTACAGGCACATGCCACCACGCCTAGTCTGAATCACCTTCTCAGCATGCCCCAGGGGCAGGGCTGGCATAACAATTATTTCAGTATAGGGAAAAATATATATACATATATACATATATATGTATACATATATGTATGTCTATGTATATATACACACACACAAATTTGTGAATATATAGAAATTCAATATACAAACCAACACATAAATACCTCAATAAAAAAAAAATCTCCGTTCATCCACATGGCTGACACTGACAAACAATCTGAGGTACAGGATCTTGGGATAAATCCTGAGGGGATTTCAGTGACCTTATCAGACCCAAAAGCTACAACTCTTGTTGCATAGGTCCTGCTTTACCTTGGTCTTAACCATCCAGCAGAAAAATATAAAAACGAAGTATAAGAAGTAAAGCCATGCTGTTATGTTGAGCTGTAGGGGACTCAGGTCAACAATTTCTGACATTGCCAGTAAAGCAGAAGACCCAATACTATTATGGACTACTGAACTCTTTTAGAATATTTTGCTGAGTTTACACACCTATAATATTCAAATAACAGAACTTAACAAAAAAAGGGGATACAGATGAATGTCCATTTTGTATCTGTGTATTCAAAGTAGTTAGGATAGATATATAGTTACATTCTCTTAATGAATAGAATGATTTGTTCTAATGGTGTTAGGATATCATGTCCACATCTTGTACAGCAATTAACCACTAGGAAGAATGTATGCAATGTGTTAATTATTGAAACTGTCCTACCAATTTGATTTGAAACTGTTTCATTGCTATTTGTTTATCAATAAAATTATGGAAAAAAATAAAATTCTTTTTTAAAAACAAAAAAAGTTAGCTACCCTAAAAAAAATACTAGTCCCTAAAATTAAAAAAAATCATAAGTAAATAAATGAAAAAGAAAATTAAAAAAATCTCCGTTTCTGATTACACATGAAAGAAAATAATAATCAACAAGGAGATTGATTTTGCCAACTATATTTTCCTGAAATAGTGCATTAAATTATTTTATATAAATGCAGGTTTGGGAAGGTTACAATGATAGTATCTAATTTTTAATACTTTTAAACCTATGGAACAAAAATTTATTTTTAAAAATTTTAGTATCAACAAGTATGATCAAAACACTTCTTGTGTAAACTGCATTCATACAAAACAAAATTGTGTAAGTTAAACTTGCTATTGTGTACAAGTCTGAGATGTGGTGACCTACTTCCTATCCTTGGTATAATTGACTTTCTTGTCAATATTTAATGTTTAGGCTAGATGTTATTAAAAGCAAATGAAGGCTGCACATACAACACTAGACAAATGTAACAAACAAGTGACAAATTCAAAATAAGAAATCTATGTCCCATTAGGCCACAAAAGAAAAACGAAAGCAACATATGGTAATAGAATTAGTATGATTATGGGAACACGTTCGCAGAACTTGTGCTGCAGGGAAGATTATAATGGGAAACCCACTTATCTGTTGCAATGCACTGAAAAATGTTTTTCTTTAAACAACCAAGAAGAAAGAAAAGATATTCCCCTGTAAAGATTAAAGAGATGTTCCACCATCTGTGCACTATTCATTTTTTACAAGTTCTTATTGTTCCACTCCTTTGATTCACATAAAGCTATGTTACACCTTTGTTACTTTGGAGAAAAAGGGTTGCTTTGAAATCAATTAAATGCCTTCTTCAGTCAGCTTGAGGGAGCAGCAGATAAAATGTTCATTGTTTCCTAAGTAGTGCATTGTTCTTTTAGCATTTCTATGGCATATTCCCCAATTAGACATTGGGGGGCAATGACTTTTGTTTGTATTCTTGTTACTTCACTGGGAAGAAAGCCTGAAAGTAATGATTATTCCTCGAACTTAGAGTGAGACAGGAAAGAACAATATTTTTTTTAATGTCTTTGGCTGTTGCAGGGTCTCACTACGCAGCTCCGACTCGTGGTGATCCTCCTGCTTTCAGCCTCCCCAGCGCTGGGATTACAGGCTTGCACTACTACACCTGGATTCTGGACGGCTCAGCCCACCTGGGGGGTGGGCCTGGCCTGGCATGTGGTGTCAGGGATCGTACTGTGGTCCCAGAGCTTGCCTAAGCTTGCCTCAGCAGGTACTTTAATCCATTGAGCTATCTTGCCGGCCCCAGGAAAGAATAATAATTTTTAAAAAGACAACTTATTAAATTGTTCTCACTGTTTTGCAATTTCTTGACAATCGAGAAAAAAAAAAACAAATGAAAACAACTGTTAAGCTTTGATTCCTCATTCTTGTCATAAACTCAGCAATTTTCTCTGCTTTAAGTACTTTAATTATTTTTAAGGTATAGTTATAAACACAGGAAATATTTTAAAGTGAGTCAAATACTTGATGATAAGGTTCACATTTGCTTCTTTTATTTGTCCAGTGCCATCTTCTCTTCAAAGTCTATGCTGGAGAAAGCGCGTAAAGCTGGGATTCTTCCTGCCTCAGCCTCCCTAACATACACTCCTCCCAGGCTCCTGCCTGACACTTAGGAGATTTCTTTCTAAATTACTCTCTATGATTCTATATGAGGCTTAAAAGTCCGTGATCCCTAAGAGGATGAGCTTGCTGTCTTCAAAACTCCCAACTAGGGGACAGGCTTGTTGAAATATAAATTCATTTCAGGTCACCTGCTTCCATTGGGTTCTACTTTTCTCCTCTATAAAACAAATCTTGGCTATCATATATAATTAATATGATTATTAATTAAGAAACATACATAAATCCATATTATTAATTGTAAAGAAGTAAAATATTTCCTAGCAGAGGGGCAACACTATACCGGCCTTTTCATTTTGTAACTTAAATCAGTACTTGGCCTGGTAAATGACCAATAAAGATCTGTAGAACTAAACTGAATCAAGACCAACGGAATTTGAAAAATCAAAAACATAGGAATAAATAAACACAGTGGAATTTGAAAAGGAAACAAAGAAAATGTTCTTGAAAGCCTTGTTATTATAAGAGAAGGCTCAGATTCCAGGATTCACAAAACTGAAATGAATCATTTACATTTTAATATCTCCCTATTAGCTGTAGAGAGAAATTAATTAAAGCCAAAGGGGAGAATTTGATAGTACTGTATAAATAGCTGCTAAAATCTAAAGTGAAGCAACAGTTTATGAAATATGTTAATATCAGGGATAAAGTATCTCAAGTGCTTCCCAGGGCTTTTCAGCAGGGAGCAAAGCACACATCCAGGCAGAACTGATGGTGGGATTTGGATCCTGTTCATATGTTTCCAAGCTCCAGCAGGACCCCAGTGTTGAGACGTCCACTTCTTATTGTTAGCAGCTCATTTTTTGCACCTTGAAGAGACAAAGAAAACCCCCTAGAACACAGTGGGAATGCTCCAAAGGGTTTAGTATTACAACACACAAATCACTATAAGCAGAAAAATCATTAGGCAGCACTTACTAGCAACATAGCTTGTGTGCCAGGGTGGAAGAAATTGTCCAAGTAGTGATTTCTGAGAAGAATTTTTTTTCCTGAAAAAACTTCTTACATTTTACAGAAACAAGCAAACAGAAAAGCACATTGCTATTTTTAAGGCTAATTTTCTAAGGGCAAGGTTTAAAAGAATAAAAACAATTATTCACAACGCTGTGCTATTGCACACATATTTACACTCATCGTGAGCATTTACTTTTCGAGCTCTGAGGATGTTACTCTGCTGGTGGCTGTGCAAGCACGCAGTGTGCTCATCCTCATCTGATCCTGTGTGGCCCAACACTGTTGCTTCTGACCTGTTCCCATTTTTTGCCTCCACTACTTTCCTGTGCTTCCTGAAAGAAAATTAGACAAGAAAAGCATGTATGATAGACTCACGAGGCCTCTTACATGGTCATTTGGTCACCTGTCCACTGCATTCTGATCAGAAATCTGAGGTCCAGAATGGTCAGAGGAACTGCCCGATTCCACACTGCTACCACAAAGGGGAGATGCCACTCTCTGCCATATTCCCTGCTTCCAGAAATTCCCTTCCAGAAATACACCATTAACCAAAATGATCTACTTTACAGTTTTATGTGGATATTGACTATCTTCAGAACATTGTAATCTATACAGCTATGGATATAGGAAACTTCACTGTCTTATTAATATTTGTATCCCAATTATTTAAAAGGTCTAGAATATCATGGGACTAATATTTGTTTATTGATTAACGAACTATAATGTTGAGGTCTTATTCATAAAATATATTTGCAAATCTATACCAAATAATACTATTAAAAAAGCATAGAATGATTGAAATACCTAGATGGATTTATCCAGAAATAGGTCTATCATAAACGCTACCTAACTTCTGCAGTTTTAATTAATAAAACTAAATGGGGAGTATTGATATTTTCAACTTCATGACAGTTATGGGTTGCATGGGCTTCCATGTCCTGGGGATATGAGGAAAGCCCAGAAATCCTACTTGGTTGGACACTGATAGTACTTAACCGATATCCATGCTCACTTCCCCTTACCCAGTTAAGTATATTTACTTTCTCAAACTCCCTCCCATCAGGGAAGGGCGGCCCGGTGGCACAATTCCGGTCCACAAGACATTAGCTGAGCACTTCCGGTTCTTTACTCCTGATTCTTCACCTTTCTTCCCCCATTCCTTCTGCTCAGAACCTACCAGATACCTCGAAAAGCGTCTCTCGTAGGACCTTGCGGTTACAACTCCCGACCTGTTAAGGCAAAGGAGTGCCTCTTCTGTGCTCTACCAGTCATGGACCTTTCGGTACATGGCTGAAGCAAGCTTTTTGTGCTGACTTTGTATTACTTGCTGCCAAATGCTTTCCTACCTGACACTGTTTTGAACTTATTAAAATGAACTTACTTTCTAATGTACATATCTGAGGGAAAATCCTCTAGGCTTCTCTTCCCTTCTTTAGAAGGAAGGATGCAACCCAGTACTCAATGGTGCTTTCCAGCTGGAAACAACACTCCCACCTGCAGGCTGGTCTTGACTTTGGAAAACAAAAGCCTACGGTGGTGATGTGTGCTAGACACAAGTTGTGAGTTTACTTTCAGGTACCCTTCAGGTGCCTTTTTTAAAGCTATTCTGAAAAACTGTTCACAAAATCCACCCAACTATTCTGTTACATCTAGGATTCTCAGTAGCATCGTAGACTTCTAGGATTTACTATTCGCGTTGCCTTATGTTAGCCCTGTGGATACTGCGAGTTAAAGAAAGGGAAGAAATACAAAGTCATACTGGTGGAGTAAGGGATAAAAATGAGGATGAATCCAGTATCATTTTAATCTGCTATAACCAGAGCTTTGTGTTTAAGTCTCCAGGCTTCTTTAAATTAACTTCACCTACTTTTTGCTCCACGTTCAAGGTCACTCCGCCTCTGTACACCACGTCTCCATTATAAGCAGGGACCAGGTGGCTAAGTGCAGTCAGGGAGAGGGTGGCATCAGGGTCTATGTCCACAGAATCATCGTCAGTTGAGTGACAGTCTTCTCATGACACAGCCTGGCAATTACACCTTCAGGCAGGTCGTTTCCTTAGCGCCACACACGGCAGAGTAGACGTTGACCCTTGCCAATCTCCACATTTTGCAAAGCCTGGTACTTTTGTTACTTATTATTATTATGTCATTTAAAACACTGCCGGGGAGATAGCTTAGTAGAATAAGTGCTTGCCTTGCAAGCACAAGGTCCTGAGTTCAATCCCCGGTTCCACCAAAATAAATAAATGAATAAATAAATAAATAAATAAGTGCTTGCCTTGCAAGCACAAGGTCCTGAGTTCAATCCCCGGTTCCACCAAAATAAATAAATGAATAAATAAATAAATAAAATAAACACTAAGTGCCTTCTGAGAATATTTCTAAAGTACTTTCTCTGATATTTAGTCCAGAATGTTACAAAATGTAATCACTTAATTTCCTTAACAGATTTCACATTATAGTAGTGTATTTATTAATTAATATGCCTCTGGGAGTTTTAAGGACTAGACCTTAACTTAGCCACTTAAAAATAAAGGTATTTCTTCTATATCCTTCTTACTCAGTGAAAGGAAATACTCAGAATTACCTATTGGCAAAAATATTTTCATGTAAGTAGACATGCTTTTTTCTATTATTTACTCTGCAATTAAACCGTTTGCTTTTAGATATAGACGAAAACCACCTAAAATCTTTCTAAATTAATGTGATATGCATGGTTTATTTGTGAATTAAATATACATATTGCATTCTGTAATATTTATACTTGTTTGCTATGACAGTATCAAGAACACAATACTTATGAAAGCTTATTCAAATGCATATTACTTTTGTGTCTTGGGGTACTATCTCTACTATAACTAATATTTTCTTTAAATAGACTTGAAGTATTCTACTAACCATTATATTATATCATCAATGTGATCTGGATTAATATGACAATTCTGGTTTGTTTTGGTTAGAAAATTTTCTTACCCATTCAGCTAAACTACAGCCATAGTGTCTTTTATTCCACTGAGCCATCACCCCGGCCCCTTTCCTTCAAATTTCTAAGAAAGCCAATGTCTCCATTATCTTTCCCTGAAGAACTTAAGCTCGAAATGGTAATTTCTTATATTTTGAGAACAAAAGAAACAAACATTTTCTGAAGAAAACTTATTCTTTTAATTTTGATTTCTTTATGTTCTTGCGAAAGGAGACCAGGATAGAAGAATCCAGAAGCCATGCCATTTATTTTACAAATGGTGTTACAAATTAGCAAAGGCTTTGGTTTCTTTTCATTTAGTTAATTCCTTAAAAGAACCACTTACTAAATTGTATATCCAAGGAAAGGGAAGGGCAATTTTATTTTTTGTGCCTCAGGTTTCAGATATTCTTAATATGTATCAGGAATTTTTCCAAACATGAATTCAAAATGAATTGAATAAGGACCTAGTCCCATTTTGTACACAGGTAGAGAGAAAGTTAGGAAATCAAACAAGTAAGTATCACAGTGGATCTAGAACACAAAGTTTTGGCAGAAACAAGCTTAACAAAAACAACAAATGTAGAGGCAAAAAAAAAAAAAAGCCAGCAAAAAGAGAAGAGAGGTAAGGAAGGAAAGAGAAAGAGATGGGGGAAGAGGGATGGAAGGATGGAAGGAAGGGGGGCTATCAGGAGGGTTCAGGAGAGAAAGAAATTGTTCATGTATGCTATTCATATACAGGGAACCAGTTATCCATAAATTTTGTGTTGATATTCTTGGGAAATCTATACTAAGAAAAATCATTTTTCCACTATACTCTTGTAGCTTCAGTTATCTCTCTTAATCATTGTAAAACTTATATTCAAACTTTAATTATTTTATTTCTTTTGAATCTTAGTGTTAAGATTTTACATTGAATTTTGCATTTTATTTTTGTTTCTATTTTCATGTCTCTTTTATCAATTTCAATTTTTTTTCCTCTAAGAAGCATTGAAAGCTTATTAACGTAAGAAACAAATTGAGTATTTCTCCTTGCCTCTTTGTATTTTGCATTGAAATGTCATAAATAATTACAATTGTTCAAAACAGAACTTTGAGCCTTTGAAGAGTCATATTCCATAAATATGTGTTGTCTTGTAAACCTTTGCTTTATACTGATGTCAGTTGTACAAGGCAAGAATTTATTTTATTTTCATAACTCCCAGGATAGTACCTTCCCAGGGATAAGGTCACTTAGCAATTAGTTGTGGACTTGATGAGTGAGCGTATAGATGAATAGAGTTTCTCATATTGTAGCATGGAAGATCTATAAAATGCTAATGATTCATTAAAATGTAATAAGAAATTGATGGCCTAAATTTTACATAATGGAAAAGAAGCAGAAGAGATTTTTCATATTTTATTAGAGATTTAGCACTTTTCTTTCTAAATAACAAGATTGAATGCTTTGAAATATATTTGCACAACCTAGAAAGTGAGAGTTCTATGGTTCTTTAGGTAACCATCAGCGGGCAGTTGAAGGGGTAAAATGTTTAATATCTGTTGTTACAGGGATTCCAATCATGAACATCAACATTTCTTCTTCGTCTTTTTGAAATAAACTCTGCTTCCAGTTCTATATACAGAAACATAACAGCCTGAGAAGTTCCACTAGACATTCTTCTTTAAGTTAACCCCCCATACACACTCATGTCTAAGTATATTAAATATGTGTGCTTTACTGTTAAAGTGATGCTATTTACACTTGACTCTAGAATACATACCCTATCAGTAGGATATAAGGGATTAAGCTCTGGCAGTATTAAAGTTAGAACACTCACACGTTTGCAAATTTCAAAAGAAAATCCCTATAAAATAAATGCTCACTGCTTAATTAGAAGTGGTATGGAGCACATGGTACTTAGTTCTAGAGTTCAGGGGTCGAGGGCTCCCAGGAGCTGTGCTACTGCGGCGAGCAGGTGCAGTGCAGAGATGGAGAACGCTTCTGATGTGCAGGCCGTGGGCTTCTTGGGATAGTCCGAAAAATGAGCAGTTCAGTTATCTCCAAGAGGCCTTCCTGATGCAGACTGGACCTCAATGGTCCCATGGCTCTCCTCTTTCATTTGCTCCTTCTTCTTCTTCGGGGAATGCTGATTCATTCTGGCCTTTCAGGTGTTTGACTCCTGAAATTATATTTAAAACATTATGCAAAATTCAAGTGAAATTTCTTTCTAGCAGATTCACTGCTTTGCTGGAAGGGAAAAATGAGTGGAAAGTTTTCAATGGTATATATGTGCTTTTTTCCAAGAATCTCAACAATGTGATTCTATATCAACTTTTAGTTCGCTGAGCAACAAAAACACACCTAGCCAAATCTTCATTAGTGACAAGCTATCTTTTCTAATTAAATCTTCTCTAGTAAGAATTGCATCACATCTCATTAAAATGCTATTAAGCAAATTCTTCTCACAAGCTCTTATTACAATCCTGATGGTCCAAGTGATTCAAATATTGTTTTTGGCATCCTTGCACTTGACTACAATGAGGATCATTGAAACTCCCAAGAACAAAAGAGAGTATGGGGTGGGTGGGTGTGTGTGTGTGTGTGTGTGTGTGTGTGTGTATCATTTCTGTAATGTGTAAACAAAACAATCATAATATTGTTCATCTTCCTTTGGAATTTGAACCTACCCACTGGACTACTGGGCTTCTCCGTTCAAATTTCTCCAGTAAATGGAGCTGTAGAGTGGCACAAACACTGGCTTCCCGTTGCCTGCTACACCAGGCTCGGAGAAGCTGATCCCTCTCTACCTTTGGGATTCACATCTCACCAGCTCTTTTTCCACGTCTTACATTGATTTGTGCCTGAACCTAGATGCAACCTCCTCCTCCCCATTGCTTGCCCTTCTTCTATCCTCACTGCCAAACACCTCCTTCCTCCTACACACACTTTGTTTCTCCTCTCCTGCTCTGAGGACGAGCTCTGTTCCACTTGGAGACTTAGGTAGCACTTCTCCATATTCCCCCATTGTACATGGAGTACTTTCATCAACTACCTTTTAGTGAATATAGTGTGTTTATTTATATCTCTCTCATTACAGTAAACGCCTTGGTCAGAGAATGTGTAACTTCAATTTACAGCCCCCAGGCACTGAGCTGACGAAAGAGTAGTTGCTCATTAACAATATTTATTGCTTTAATGATTGATTGAATTAATGAAGGAATAATGTAGTTTATGACTGTCAGTTCTACCACAATCTATTTTCAAAATTAACTCATATTTGGAGTAGAAATTGAAAGGCCATTACTGCTACAATTACATTCAAAAAACAACATTGTCTTTTATTTTCAGTGGATCTGTTCTACTAAGACATTATCCTACCTGGTATTGTACACATAGGGTAATGCTTAGTGTGGAAATTTTCATGCATTTCACACTTTGTAAAATTGATTTATGAGTATATTTTAAGTATCACTAAAATAATATTCTAGTTAGAATAAATGAAGGGATGTCACTGATCATATTTGGTATAAAACAGAGTCAAGAAATGTGTCAATGCACATGCGCTGAGGTCTGTGAGCCTCCAAGTACTATTTGGCAAAGAACAACATCCTTGGACTTGGAGGATTATCTTGCAGAAATATTTGATCCATTGTAATAATATTTGAGTACTTTAATTTCATCTGCAAACACAGATCACTGACAATTCCTGTTGACCCAAGACTGTACAGAGAGATTTGTTATAAGAGAATGAATCGTGCTTCCTATTATTGTAAATTACATGGAAAAGAAGTCTAATATCAAAGGAAAAAAGAAAGGAGTCCCCTGAGTACCCATCTAGTTTCTCTGCTGGAATCTTACATCTATAGGCACTAAGCTCCACAGCTCAATGAGGTAAGCACCTAGGGGTGGGTTTAGACTCAGAGAAGAAAATAAGAGATTTGCTCAAGTTTACAAGGTTAATATTGTTCTAAGACAAGTTCTGACACATCATTTTCTCAATATATAAGAGGATGAATAAATGAATGAGTTCCATTATCAGGAGCTAAGTTTCCCATTTAGCTGTTTGGAGGGTCACCCAGACTTCCATTGAATTATCATAGGCTTAGGGTGCCAAAACTAAAACCAGTTTCAGGCTCTTAGGGTGTCTTCAGAAATGGTAATCTAGCTCCCTCCCTCCCCTTTCCCAAGCCGAAGTTTCCTGTGCCTCGCCAAATTTACGAAGTCCCTGGGACTCCAGAGCTCAACCCTTTCCTCCAGGAGACAACTGCAAAGTAGCCCGGCTGTGTTTGAATGAAAGTGAAAGTTCTACTGCCAGCACTGGTTTGCATAAATGACAGAATCAAATGGTTAAATGAATTGACAATTAAAATGTCCTATTTAACCACTTCCAGCCTCTTCATATTGCTTTCATTTTAGAATTATAATGGTGACAGAATTACAGAAGAAAGTCATACCTTTTTACTGCAAAAATCACTACTTGGACATCTATGACAATTCTTTTCTTAGCTGTATTTGATTATGAAATGAATTATTTCCAGGTAAAAGTTTAGATTAATTAGAAGCTAATTACACACCATTACAAAGACATTACACAGAACATCTGCCACGAAGTTTTTGGTTTCTAAAGCAGTTTACCTAACATATCTTTCAACTGGGTAATGGATAGTTACTTAATTTGTATATTGAAATAGACTTAGATCAGTATTTTTCTCTTCCTATAAACAATATTCATTTGATTGTAGATGCAAGAATGCTGAAATTTAATTATGAAACCTTCTGAGGATCATCAGATAATTTCTTTCTTTCCATCCTTTTAGCTTTTCCCAAACAAATGCTTTGGATTTCAATTGTCTGTAAACTCTCATTCAGAGATGGAGGGGAAAAAACATTGTTCTAGGAGTGTTGATGAAATTCCTGGTGGTACCTCTGCTGCCAATGCTAACGAGCATGAAGGAAATCCTTCACCCCAAGGGGCTGTGGCTTGGCACTATGCAGAGGCCTCCTGGGCAAGGGCAAACTCAGGCAGGGCTGCAGGCAGCAGGAAGCAAAGGAACCCTGGGAAACACAATGGAGGTACTTTTCTCATTACAAAAGAACACACAAGGAAAGGGATCATGCATTAGACCAGGATGTGATGTATGTCTATGTGAAGAAATAAAACAGACTGAATAGAAGGAGAAGAAAGAAATGCTGTCCACAAGCAGAACACAATGTTTCTATGTTCTTCCTGTTCTTTAGGTCAGGTGGTTAAATCTGGACTGGATTAAGTTGGGACACAATTGAGTGTAGTATGAATAGTGGATCAACTGACAGGAGCTTATATTTGACAAATCATAAGTCAATATTTTTGCTCCAATTATTTTGGAGCCCAAGAAGGCAGCCTTGGGATATTTGTAGATGACACCAAATTTGATATGACAAATAGCAAAAGTAGCATTCCAAAGGCTTTTCAGGATTTGGAATGATGGCCTAAGGAAAGAAGGTAGTGATCAACAAGTGATTTTGCTTTAAGATTATTTTGGTTCTAAAATAGAGAATGAGGGGAGCATTGATTGATATCATTAGGGCTTCTAGGTGACCACAGTTTTAACATGACTCTACAGGAGTTATCTCTTTCCAAGGACACAGCTGTTGACCCCATTGGTGGTGTTCCTAATGGCAGAATTACAGTTGAAAATGAGAACTTCTCTCCAGCCATGTACCAATCAGATCTTTGCCATGACTACTGCCTCATTCTTTGACCTAATTCAAAAGAACCATTGAACAGGGCAATTGAATTGGTTAAAAATAGTTATATGTAAGGACCAGGGAGATAGCTCAGTGGACTAAGCGCTTGCTTAGGCAAGCACAGGGACCAGGGTTCAATTGCCGGTACCATATGCCACACCCGCCCCACCCCTGGGCACACTGAGCCGGCCACCCAGACCAGGCATGGTGGTACACACCTATAATCCCAGCACTGGGAAGGCTGCAAACAGGAGGATCACTATGAGTCTGAGCTGTGTAGTGAGACCCTGTACCAAATACAATTATTAAAAAAAAGTTATATGTGAAAGCATTTTACTAGAAGAATTTCAAATGATATTGGGATATTTAGAATAAAAAATTAAGAGAGGACAACAGCAGTTGCCTTTGGAATCCTAAAATACTAGAAAAATTAATTTATGTAGATCTTGAGAGGAAAAATGCGGTCAAGACTGACATCTATGACTTGGAAGGAATATTATACTTCATTATAAGAAAGGTAGTTTCTAGATCCAGTTCTCCCTCTCCCTGCATGGTGGCTATACCAGGAACTGGAAGTCAGAGCCTCCCAACACTAACCATGTGTTGTATCATTAAACTATATCAGCAAACCTAGTTTCTAAGTTTTCTGTTTGTCAAGCAGCATGAATATGAGTGTGATCTCCTCATCACTGAGCAAATCTAAACTTCCATCCCTGAGGTAGGTCATAGTTGCACTGACAACTTCACTCTCTCTGATAGAAAGGCTACCAATCTACAAAGAAAACATTTTGTATTACAGGAAACAATACTTTACTAAGAAAGTTTTCTCATCAAATGACATAATCGTCCACTTCACAGCTGAAAACTAATTGAGAGTAGTCAATGTAAATAGATTTTTTTTCAGCCACATACTTTAGACCTTCAAAACCATTCTAAAGTGTTCTCCAAGGAATCTGTGGGTGGATTTTAGAGAATTCCTCTCAGAATTTTATTTATAGTTACATCTGTGCTTTTGGAGGGGGAAGAAGGTTTTTCAGCAGAAACACGGAGGGGTCTTTGATCTCAAAAGAAATTATGCATATGAATATGAGACTAACCTCTTGCTTAAATACAAAGCAATAGCTCAGATGGCAAAGTGTCTTGCTTGAATTCAGTCTTTAGCTGAGCTTGTACACAAATATTGATCCTCGACATCTACTGAGGGCTCCATAAATGGGTCCCTATCTTTTACAGTCTTTTACCTGTTCCAAAATTAGAACTTAAAGAAAAAGAATGTTACTAAGAGTAATAGGATTCTTTTTACTAAAAAAAAATATAATAACTTCATGTAGTAGATTTCACTGTAACTTCTCAGTCTTCCTGTTGTGATTGTTTTTAGTAGAATTTGGTGTCAGGTAGATGTAGAATTTAAGTTTGTCCACGAAGAACAACAACAACAAAAGTTTACCCAGGAACATTCCCTGAGAAGAACCAAGTTACAAATAATGCTTAGGTCATTTGAAGAGTTCCCCTTTCTCTATGCTATGCAGTGCCCAAACTTGGAAGTGGATTGTAGGAAACACAGAGGAATATAGTGGCCTGGTTTGTGAAGACACGACAGCAGTCCAGCAATGTAGGCCAAGGGGCAGTGGTGTGCAGGGAAGTGAGGTTAACTCAGAAAAGACCTGCTAGAGACCAGGAGAACCAAGAGTGCACGAGGAGAGTTCTAATACGGAAAGATGTCAGACTCGGCTGCCCGGAATTTGAGCAGGTATTTACTGGACAATATGCTGGTTAGATTAAAGGAGAGAACAAGCCAGATGCCTACAAATATTATTTACAAAATATACTGAGCAGGGATCCATTTTCTGAACACCTATGATGTGCAAATCTCTGATTTCAGTGGCCTTAGAAAAATAATTTTCTAATGTTCATTAAGTATCAACCCCAAAATTTTGCTTAGGAGTTTATGTTACAAATACTCAAATAATTTAACCTATCATGTGGTAGAAAAGGCTTATCATTTAGATGGACACTATGTTTATATTACCTCCAATGTTTTCACATTTTAACATTTTGTTTAATTCTTTTGTCAGTTGATTGTAACAAACATTAATACACAGAGGATCACAGACAAATGTCATATTGTCCAAAGCTAAATTCATATTACGTCTTAGACTCAACATGAATCCATCCTTTTCTACTTTGAAGGAAATTATATATAGATAGCACAGTTAATTTCTTTTCTGATATGTCGCAAATCAGCTAAATCAATATGTAGCAAATCAACTAAATCAAATCAATGCAGAATCATTTCACTTATGTCTGCATTACTCAAGGAAGCATTTCCTTGCAGAACCATAAACACGTAATCAGCCTCTCTTTTCATCATCCATAGGAACTGGCACATGTTTATGTACTATTTGTTGGTATTCTTAAGTATTATATATCTTATGTATATTTTTGCCTACCATACATTTTACCAAAGCTACTCCCCAAGAGTAAAGCTGGAAGATTTATCAGTAAATAGTGAGAATATACGAGAGAAGCTACAGTTACAAGTTATTGTTACAAGTATCCATCCACATCACACCTTTGACTATAAGCTGGTATCACTTATCACAATGTGAAGAGTCTACATCTTAATGAGCAAGTTGGGCTCCAACCTAGTAGGAAAATCACTTTGATAAGCTCAACGTTCCTTTTGCCCTCTGCAGTCAAGTATCTACCTAACGCCCCCTGTTCATCTGAGCTAATGCATTCCCTATGAATTTAGAAGTGGAGTTAAATTTTTAAGCCTATACATAATGGAGCTAAACACTGTTAGGCAATTTCACTTTAGAAAGAGACAGATTGGCTCCCTAACCTACAGGCTTGACTTCAGTTGCTCGAGCACAATAACAGATCTAAGATAAAAAATGCATTGATCAGCAGGAGCCAGTGGTTAGCGTTGAGAGCACTATAAATAAAATAGCAAGAGGAGAGTAAATGCCTGGAAGCCTTGGAAGCAAATGCCTGCAGTTTTTAAGGGATCCTAGGGAAGGACATTCAGTGCTGGCTCTGTGCAGGCACTGTCCCCTCGGTGGAACACATCCCCAATGAAGCAATGGTCCACAGGGGAAAGGACTGGCCAGGTTCTTCCTTAGGGATGCGAAGGCAACCACGGTCTGTCAGGACATACCTCAATGACACAACCAAATCACCCAGCACTTATCCAACCTTGCTCAAAATCTTCTGATAACAGCAGAGCTTGCTAACAAGACAAGAAAATGCTGACCTGGATAAAGCTGTGATGTAAAGACTTGACAATAGTATCTCTCTCTTTATTAATGTTTATTTATTGTACAACTGTACAACAGTTCCATACACACGTGAGTCATTCATGATGTGCCTACCTTCCCTTGTTTGTTCTCTTCCCCTCCCCTTTCTACCTACTCTCTTTCCCAGGCCCTTTGTCTTTGTTCAGTAGTCCTTCTATTTTCAGGTCTTTTCCCCTATTTTTCCACATATGAGAGCAAATGTGGGGTGCTTGTTTGCCTGTGTCTGGTCTATTTCACTTACTTGATGTCCTCCACTTCCACCCAGTGTCCTGCATATGACAGGTTTTCATTCTTCATTAGAGTTGAGTAATATCCCATTGCGTGTACCATGATTCTTATTTTGAATAAATATGTTTGTGTTCTAGTTTTATAGATCAGTTTCGTCTACTTTTTATTGAGTGCTAGAATCCCAAACTCAACTCTGGGTCAGCACCAAGGAAAGGGATTTTGGGAGCCTGCCAAGCTAGAGGCTGATTCTGATTTGAGTCTACGAAAGTAAGTGGCAATTTTTAGGGATCTGACAGAAGAAACTCACAAAATCTAACCTCAAAGCATACAATAAATCTACAAGAATGAAGAAATCATAGGATTGGTGAGGAAAAGATAAGCACAACAATGGAACAGTCTAAAAACTGATATAAATATAGTCAAATGAATTTGACAAATGAGAAAGAGCAATAAAATGCAGCAAACATGCCCTTTCTGACAAATTACTATAGATTTTCCAATGCAGAAAGGAACAAAATACAGATTTAGACGTTTTATTCCTTTATAGGTAATAACTCAAAATGGACCACAAACCTAAACATAAATTGCAAATTTTTAAATCTCCCAGAAAATGACATAGAGGAGCTATTAGATGATCTTTGGTCTGACAATAACTTTTTAGTATGATACAAGGCATGATTCATGAATGGAAAAGTGGCTTGGCTTGTCTTTATTAAAACTGAAAAAGCTTATACTATACAAAAGATATGTCAAGAAAAAGAAGAAAAGCTACACAGTGGAAGACACATGTACATTAGACACATCTGACAGGGTACTATTGACCAAAATTATGCAAACTACTCTTAAACCTTAATCCTAAGGAACAGAACAGCTCAAATTAAAAGTAGAAAAAAAATAAATGAACAGCCTTCTCATGTAAAAAAGTTATACAAATAGCAAGTCACCAGTGTTACTCACCTTATCACTGAGACATTGACTCACATCCTAGAGGAGGGGAGGTTAATGTTGGCTCATGATTCAGAAGGTGCAGGCCAGGGATAGCAGGATCCAACAGAGCCCACATGACAGAAGGGCCTGGGCGGAGGAGAGCTGCTCTCAGCACAGTAGCCAGGAAGCAGAAAGAGAAGGGGGAGGCACCAGGGAGGGACCCCTTCATGGTACCCCCCCCATGACCTGCTCTCTGACCCCTACTGTGCCACCATGACTCAATCAGTTTTCAAAAGCCCTGTCCATAAGTGTGTGTGTGTGTGTGTGTGTGTGTGTGTGTGTGTGTGGCTTTGGGCAGGACATCCAGACATGAATGGTGTCTTAGTTACTTTTTCCTTGTTGCTGGGACAAAATATCTGACACCCAGAATTAAGGAAGGAAAGGTTTATTTAGCTCACAGTTTGTGGAAGTTTCAGTCCATACTCAGCTGGCTCCAAGGCAGAGTGGCACATTGCAGAAGGCAGCAACTCATGGTATTGGAAAACAGCAAAACAGCAAGAACAAAAGGGAGGAGTAGGAGCAACAAAGGCAACAGAGGGCAAGTCTCTCTCCCTTATGTTGCACTCAGGCTATCTGCCCAGGCTGAATGTAGCACTCACAACCATAATCCTGGCAGCATTCACACCCATAATAGTAGTAACACTCACCGATAATCCCTGCACTGGATCATTAATTAATCACAGACTCTGGAAGTCTGCCCCATATCTGCATGAATCTTTGTGTGTGTGGGGACAACTAGACACAAACTATAATAAACCATTACATAGGCATATGAAGAGATAACATGTTTTTAGAAAACTCGAAATTGAAGCAATTATATACATCTAAATGCACATCTAAAAGAATAGCTGAAGTCCAAAACACCAAATGCTCTTGAAACTTTAAGTAAAAATAATTCTCATCTAATGTCAACAAAATGAAAAATGGAAGTCATTTTAGAGGAGGGTTTGGCAATTTTGTAACAAAACCAAACACATTCTTTTTTTATGAGCAGAATATACTTATTGAGAGAAAGAAAACTCCTGTCCAAGAGAGGGGCAGGAGGTGGACCCGAGTGGGTAGTTCCCCCCAAACACATTCTTAAAGTGTGTTCCAGAAAAGAAATCACTCCTTGACTTGTACCCAGACAAATAAAATCTTATGTCTGCACAAGAAATTGCTAAGGTTTAGAAGCAAGAGATAATTTCATAGTGAATAGATAAATCAATTATGGCAAAGCCAGACAATAGGATGCTATTCAGCACTATAAAGACATAAGCATCAAGGGGTGAAGAGACATGGAAAAAGCTCAGATACATAGTACTAAGTGGAAGGAGCCAGTATGAAAAGGCGCCATACTCCATGGTCCCCGCAGTTGGACACTCTGGAGAAGAAAGTTCTCTGGAGGTTGATCAGTGGTGTCCGGAGTTTGGGGAGGAAGTTGGGGGATCAATACTCAGAGCACAGAGAATTTGTAGACAGTAAATCTATTCTGTAGGATAACACAATGATAGATACGCATGATATACATTAGTGTAAATGCATAGCATGTACGACACTAAGAGAGCACCCATCGTGTAGAGTACAGGCTTTGAATGACAATGGCGCAGGGACATAGCTTCATCAGTTTCACAGATGCAGCCCTGTGGTGCAGGATATGGATAGTGGAGAGGACAGTGCACAGAGGGTGCATGGGAGCCCTTAGTACTTACTGCTCAGTTTTTCTCCAAAGCTAGATTATTATATTTTTACAAAATCATTCTAGCTTGCTTTAAAATGAATAGGTAAGTGGATGCAACTAGAAGCTATGTTCATAAGTGAAATAAAGCAGACCCACATGTGTAAATATTGTATTGTCTCCCTAGTGTAAGAACCTTAAAGAATAAATAAAATCTGAAAGACATAATAGATATAGTAAAATGGAAAGAAACTGAATTTAAGGATTAAACAATGAAGATGAGAGAAAGGAGAAAAAATAGGAAAAAGGGAAAATATGCAAATTTATATATAGGATGGGTGAGATGATTGTGCTCATAATTTTCATCAGGTTTTTTTTTTCAAAATAGCAGTTAATGTTTAGAATTTTCACCTTGAATAACTCTGTATGTTGATATCTGTGATCTGAGCAACTACATTGAGAACAGCAATTGTGTAATACAAAACCCATGGCTGAATGCCTCTCATCTTGGTCTTCTAAATGTGTACCATTTTTAGTTATCAATTATGATACTCCTATTAAAATAAATTTTAAAAAAAGACAAGGAAAAACTTAAGATTTCTTGAAAACAAGCACCAATATTCAATTATTTCCCCAGCCTTACATAAATATATCTGTCAACCTGAGCAACAGACTTGATGATAAAAGTAGATAGTATAACAAGCATTGTTAATTAGCTATTCCTGTTTTGAAAATCTATAACATATGTATTATTGTATGTTACCCTGTTTCTGCCT
>NW_004524601.1:18461655-18480986 GCF_000260255.1 Octodon degus
AAAACACACCACCACCATGACCACCAATAACAACAATAGTAATAAACAAAGGGCATTTGCACAATATAAAATAAAATAAAATAAAGAAAAAAAAAACACACCACCACCATGACCACCAATAACAACAATAGTAATAAACAAAGGGCATTTGCACAATAAAAAAATACTAACTACAATATTGAGATTAGCTCGTGCTGAAGCAAAGGATAAGTATGACAGTGAAGAAGGTCTTGCGGTAGGGAGTGGGGAGCTGTTTAATGGGAAGGTAGCATTTCAGTTTTCTACGACACCGAAAGGTTTTGGAGATCATCTGTGTGACAAAGTGCATGTACTGAGCACTACTGGCTTAGAGAACTACACACTTGCAGGCCGTTGAAATGGCAAATTCCATGTTTGTCTTTTTGTTTCACAATAAAAACATATCAATAAGAACAAAGGTGGGCTGGAGAGATAGCTTGGCTGTCTCAGCTCCTGCCTGGAAAGCGCAAGGACCCGAGTTCAATCCCCAGTTAACACATGCAGTCCTGGCCCAAGAACCCTCCATATGCTGTACTGTCACCAAAGCTGGGCGGGTGGCACAGGCCTGTAATCCCAGTGCTGGGGAGGCTGAGACTGGAGGATCACTACAAGTCTGAGCTATGTAGTCAGACCCTGTGCCAAATAAATAAATTTAAAAAATAAATTTAAAAAATTTAGAAAGAATAAAGGCAATTGTTGCCCTATTCTGAGCCATGACAGGTTTTACATCAGTAGAGCAGATATTGAGGAATGCTCATATACAGTAAATATTTGGACACCAGAACCAACAATATTATGGGAACACTGGACATAGGCTATTAGAGGCGCAGTCCCAAGGTTTTGGTCAGCGTATCTGAAAGGATGAAGTTATCATTAACCAGGGCAGGAAAGAGCGATGAAAAAAGCTTTGGGCAGAATATCAGTTTAGAAATGTGAGATTTGGGATTGCCAGAAGGTACTCAGATGGACACGTGGATATGTGTACTTAGAATTCAAGAGAGCATTCTAGGGAGAACTCAGGAGGAGACAAATGCAAATGCACTGTGTGTTTAACGCCATTAGATTGCTGGAAGTCACTAGGACAGTGAGTACAGATGAAAACATGTTCAAGAGCTGCGCCCCACTACTCTCAGTGCTGAGGTGAGGGAGAGCAGGATGACACTGAGAAGAAGACTGTCCTGGAGTGAAGTAGGGCACACCCACAGTGGGAGGATGAGGACAGCATCGCCTTTGAACCTACTGGGTCAAAGGCTGCTGAGGGCCGAAATAAAATGATGAGAGAGAGAGCCGACTCGGGTTTAGCAACACTCGAGTCCTTCACAGACAAGAGTACTGCAGATGGGGTAAAGCGAAAGGAAGCCTCACAGCCACGAAGGTGAGGAAAACATGTGCAAACATGAAGAATATAGAATATACACAGCCTTTTTGAGTTTTGCTGGAAAAGAAAAATACATGTAAATATCTATAATAGTGAGTGTGAGTAGGGTTCAGTCAAACTTTGCTTCTCATGGAAGTTACTTGAAATAGAATTACTGCACACAATCAGGAATGGAATTCACACCTGTAATTCTAGCATTCAGGAGGCTGAGGCAGGAAGATTGCCATGAGTGAGTTCAAGACTAGCCTGCATTACAAAGAGATTTATTTACTAAATAAGTAAATAAATAAATAACTGTGCATGCTTAGTTGTTTATTGAACAAGTGTTTCATCACTTTGGACAGAGGCTTTCTCCTGTGATATCATTATTATTATAAAGTAAGAAGCATTTCCCTCAGAAGAGGAATTTTTAGCCTGGAAAAACAAATAGCATATATTTGAATGCTGGGTATGTATCATCCAAGAGATTGGGGCCAAGAGCCTACCAGGAAATGGAAGAATTGCTAAGAAATATTTCTTAATGTGGGTGGGGATGGATAGATTGCACAGTGGGAGGAGCTGATGTAGCAAGAGATACGCCAGGTTCACCTGTAAGGACTGGGCACCAAGTCAGTAGCAAAGATGCTGTAGTGGGACACGCAGTGGCCATAAGCTGAGAAATTTCTCTTCTGACAGCTTCCTAGAAGTCAAGGTTACTAGGAAAGAGTGGAAGTGCTGTGAAACTGTCGTGGACGAGAAGGGGATATGCTTGCCAGGAAGCAGGGAGTACCCTCTCTTGGTCTTACAAAAACAAATTTAAATAAGGACCGGCCAGCGAGGCTCTGTGGAGTCACTCTAGAGAAGGTGTCATGTAGGCTGATATAAGAATCTAGCAAGCTTTTTCATTTCAACTCTACAATAGTGTATGTTTTTAAAGTGAATTTATATACATCTTTCTACAAAATGAAGACGGAGCAAACACACCAACAAGCCAACATCTGAACCTACCAGAAGTTAGGAGAGAGACATGGCAAAGAGTCTCTTTCAGCCCTCCCCAGAAAAACAAAACAAAACAAAGATCTCAGAGGACACTTTCACCTCAGACTTTGGACCCTGGAAATTGAGGTAACAAATGCCATTCTTTTCATCACTTCTTTGGGAGCTATGATCCTTGTGGTGTCAACTTGAATAAGAAATGCCTAGCCAGTGAATGCAGCACAGAGCTGGGTGTGCTTTGATGACTGATCACTGAAGAGGGAAGACCCAGGCTGGGTGTGGGGGGCAGCAGCCAATGAGCTTATAGTTTCAGTGTAATGAAAAGGGAGTGAAGAAAGAAGCTGAACTTCTTTGGAGGAGCTCCAGTCTCCAATTGGTTCTCTTTGGATATCTACCTCCAGGTTTCCAGCACAGACTCTTGGCCTTTCAGCCTCTCAGTGTCGACCCTTTGGCCTCCCAAAAGAGACTCACACAGGATGCTTCAGTGAGCTCTAGGCATTTGACTTTCAGTTGGATGCTCTGCTTCTCCAGTGGGCAGACGGGCCTTTTGTATTTTTCCGCACCTCTCTGTAGGCAGCCATTGTAGCCTGCCCTGTAAATACTTTATATTCATATATACAGTGAAACCCTAACCCTAACCCTAAACATTTCAACGGAGTTCAAATGGCATAAAGTTTTACACACACACACGTGTGTGTATAGTTACACTAAAGGTGTACATTTTTCTCCCTATTAAAAATAGTAACGGTTAACCCTTATATGGTACGTAGTATGGTCCAGGTACTGCTCTAAGTACTTTGCCTATATTCATTTAATCATCATCAAGCATATTGACCCCTGATTTTCTTTTCTTTGAGACCCTTGTCTAACACCCATGTGATGTTAATGTTGTGCTCTTTAATTGAGATGAAAAGGGTTCTCTCCTCTTTGAGCTTTTGAAAGTTTGAAAACAATTGGCAAATAGTTGTTTAAATGTTCATTAGAATTCATTAATGAAACCATTCCATATTGAACTGCTCTTTGATGGGAGAATTTTTATTACTGACTCTTCTTGCTGATATTTTATGGCTTGCATTTTTTTCAAAATTTATTCTTACTAGATTGTTATGATTTTACGAATTTATCTACTTCTTCTAGATTATCCATTTTGTTGACATATAGCTGCTTATAGTATTCTTTTAATATCCTTTGTATTTGTGTGGTATCAGAATACCTCTTACATTTAATTCTGATTTATAGAAATTCTTTTTTTGTAGTTTTTTGCCAATTTTTTTATCTTTTTAAAATCTATCTTAAAGTTCTCTTGATCTTGACTCCTGTCTATATAGTCTGTTTTAGAGATTTCTATTTTAACCTTTATTATTTTCTTTTATAACTTTGGGGTTAGTTTGTTCCTATTTTTCTGACTCCTTAATTTGTACAAGTTGGCTGTTCCCTTAAAATCTTTTTTTCTTAATGGTGACTTTCATTATAATAAGCCTCCCTTTAAGAACTGTTTTTATTGTAAGTTTGATTTGTTATATTTCCATTTTTGTTTGTTCTTAGGATCCTTTTTTAATTCCTCTTTGATTTCTTCCTTAATCCATTGGTTGTTCATAAATGCAGCTTAACTTCCACATATTTGTGAATTTTCCAAAATGTCCCATTCCTGATTTCTAACGTCATACCATTGTGGTTGGAGGAGACAGTCGATATTATGTCAATCTTCTTAAATTTGAAATAGCTCATTTTGTGGACCGACATATGATCTATGCTGGAAAATGCTCTATGTGCATCTGAGAAGACTGTATATTCTGAAGCTGTTGGCAGGCACATGCTGCATATGTCTGTTAGATCAATTTGGTCCCTAGTCTATTCAAGTTCACTGTTTCTTTATTGACTTTCTATCTGGATTATCTATCTGTGGTTCAAAATGGAGCAGGAACTTGCATACTATCATTATGTCACTGTCTCCTTATCCTTTCAGTTCTGTTAATATTTGCTCTAAGTATTTAGGAGCTCTGATTTGGCTGCATATGTATTTGCAATCGCTATGGTTTCCTGATGAATTGGCCCCATCCACAGCAATCTTTATTGTTCTTATTTTAATGGAAAGTCTACTGGACAGAGCCTAGCCACCCCTGCTCTCTTTTTCTGCATATGTGTGGCTTATCTTTTATCAGCCTCTTATGTTCAGTCCTTGTGTTTCCTTAAGGCTAACGTGAGGTTCATGTTGGCAGTGGGCATTTGGATCTAATCTTTTCTTTTTCAATCCCTCTGTCACTTTGTGTCTTTTCCTTAAAGAATATAATCCATTTCAATGCAAAGTGACATGCGTGAGCATTTTAGTCACTTCTCTATTGCTGGGATGCAATGCCTGATTCCCAAAACTTAAAAGAGGAGCACAGCAGGAGAGACCCAGCAGATATGCGGCTGGCTCCAGGGCAGGCTGGCTTGCTCTGCCTCCAGCCTTCTCTCCACCCCGCCTCCCTCCCTTGGCCATGCTGAGCTTCCACGCAGACCTCCTCCAGCCTGAAAGCCTCTTTCTCCATTCTTTCTCCATCAGATTCCTTTCCTCAGAGTTATGCAAGTGGTTTATTCTTTCATCTCATTCTGGCAGTCGAGCCTCAGTTCCAAGGTCACCAGAATCGCATCCCCTGACCCTCAGAAGCATCCTGTGCTTTTTTCCCCCTTAATCTCTGTTCCCTTACAATGATTTAATTTTTTCCCCCTTCCTTTAAAGCACTTCTCAGGGCTGGGGAAATAGCTCAGTAGAATAAGCGCCTGCCTGGCAAGAGCAGGGTCCTGAGTTTAATCCCCAGTACCGCATAAATAAATAAATAAATAAATAAATAAATAAATAAAGCACTTCTCATTCTCTGGTATCTTAGTTACCTGTTACCTGTTTAGGGATTTAGAGCATATCTCTCCCGCCATGTGTATGCTGCCTTCATGAGACAGAGCCGAAATATTGGCTGAGCCTATGTTGGTGTCCGAATACCACTGATGCACAATGCATTTTAATTGAAGAAATGACTAATGTGAATATCACATTCACTACACCTCTTTCCTATTCCATGAACTTTCCTACCTGGTAAATTTGTTGCAGATTTGAGAACTTCTGCTCAATTAATTTAGATTTTTCTCAACTACTTTATCTATGATAAATAGGCAAGGATAGTGTCATCTTGTGAATCTTAACCTCCTATAGTTTTAAAATTTACCTATCTAGACTCATTTAGTAATTGTACTTTTTTTTTTTTTTTTTTTGCTCTGAATACCTTCAGGGCAGGTTTGGCTGGCTCGATTTGTGGGGATCGAACCACAGCAACCTGAGGCTGACTGCTTTGTTGAAGCAGTCACTTAAAGAACTGAGCGAAGGGGTAGGCCCCCAGTAATTGTATTTTTTACATTGTAATGAGTGACAAAATAACTTGAGATAAAACTTTAAAATGTCAATAATAGATTATACTTTTCCTCCTATGTAATGTTGCCTCGATCACCAAACACAGTCAACGCCATTGAGTACGTGGCTTTTATCATGCGTGTGATGTAAACAGATTTACACGTTGGTCACCTCAGTAATTCTATAGATTTTGTTTTTACTAGAGACTGCGATGCCTGAAGTATTATTCTCAAACGCTATTCCACTGTCCCCTTATTCTGAGACTGGTTTCCTCTATTTTCTCTGTGTAAGGTTTTGGGTAGTTTACCCAGCTTGCTGACCTCCGGGAAACTTGTGAATGAAGAGCCGGTTCTGTTTCCATCCTCTGCTTGACCTGCGGACATGCAGTTTACATTCGGAATGCCGGAGCTCTTCTGCTCTGAACTCGCTCTACTGTCAGGTTGACCATTGTTCACTTAAGCACAGCCGTTCCCAGAAGATTTCACTCTCTGACCAACCCCTTAAATAACAATTCCTTTTATCACCAGAGGGGTCCCTGACCTACTTTCTTGTTTGATTTACTGCCCTTTGGCTGGTCTGTTTCACTTAAAAAATCACAACCTCTAGTCTATTGTACAGGGATTGTTTGCAAACTCTCCATGGATGAGCTAATGCCATTTCTTCATTTCTTCTAATTGTTTTAATTGAGTAAATTGGACATTGTAGATAGTGAATCAAACCAGAAATAACAGTGCTGCTCACTCTCAACGGTCTCATTTTGACCCTAAGCGTGTCATCGATTGTCTCATCTTCTGTGCTTTGTCTCAAAATAGTTTTTGCTATTTGAGGAGAAAAACAAAAGAATAAATATCCAATTAAAGGCAAGCAGACTAGGTGCACAGAGAAAAATGGGGGAATAAATGGGAATGATTGCAAATCAGTTGGGGTGTGATAAGTCACAAGCATATTTATGTCATTTAAGAATACTTAATGTGAAAGAATAATTCCCCAAACTGTAGAGAGTAATGGCTTTCTATACTTAATGTAAAGAAGCAATATAATTAAATTGTTTTGTTTAAAATGATAATCCGATATTTCTATGTACTGTATTATATCCAACTGTAATAACTGCAAAAAGGTGCTTACTTACACACCAACTTTGTTTCTTAGTGTAAGTATTATTTGCTCGGGAATTTTTTAAATAACAAAATCAGAACAATTCCCCACTCTTCGGACATTATAAATGAGGTACTTTAACACTATGCCTTTTGAGTTCATAGATACTTTTCTTTAAAGAGTTAAAAAGCAATCTCAATGTCAGTATACATATATTGCATTAAATTTACAAAAAAAATTATACTTACTTTTGTATCAAAAAACTTCTGAATACACTGAAAAATTACTGTGATTTTAAGACCTCACATAAAATTTTAATTTAGCCCATAGTTGAAAGAAACAATCCTGACAAAGTATGTTATGGCTTATGTACCCCAAGGATTTGCAGTTGTTTGAACTTATTCCCCCTGTTTACTGTACATCTAGTCTACTTGCTTTTATTTGGATATTTATTCTTTTATTTCCTTTTCAATGAATAAAAAACTCATTTGAGAAAAAGCACAGATGACAATATAAATCGATCACGTATTTAGTATTAAAACTGAGAAAGAGTGGCACTGTTATTTCTGATTGGACCCACTAACTACAGTTTTCAATTTATTACCACAAGAAAATGGGGCCAATGAGATAGCTCATTGTTCTAAAGCGCCTGCTTAGGCAAGTTTAGGCAGCTGCAGGGGATTACAGTTCAATCCCCACCACCACATACCATGCTAGCCCTCATCCCCAAGGGTGGTCTGAGCTGGCCAAAAAAACAAAAAAAAACATGAAAATGGAGACCAGGTGTAGTAGTACATGCCTGTAATCCCAGAACTGGGGAGGCTGAGAACAGGAGGATCACTGAGTCTGAGCTGTGTAGTGAGATCCTGCACCAAATACATTAAAGAAAGAAAGAAACAAACAAACAAACAAACTGGACTTGCATAGAAGATGCCAGAAAGGCTGTTTGTCTAGGGCCTCTTATGCAAAAGTGGGTATAAGTTAGACATTTGAGGTTATTTGAAAATGAGCTCAAATACACAATAGCAGACATTTATTTACGATATATTATTTTATAAAACTTCACTCACACATCCAGTCACTTCACCATACTATCTAGACTCTACTTTTAAACACTGATTTATTATGTGTCATAACTACGAAGAGTTCAATGATATAATTTTATAAGTTTTTCAGTATCAACTACAAAATGAGTATGTTTACAATTTCATATAGTTTACATATTTGTTTTGATATTCTTTTTTTAAGGCAGGGGACCTCACAAAGTGATCGTGGCCTGAACCTTCCCCCCACCCCCATGCACGCACACCTCGGTCTCTAGAAGGCCTTAGGCAGGAGGAGACGCACCATACATAGCAGCAGACACTGAAGAACAAGCCTGGAAGGTGCCCTTCCCTGTAGTGTCCTCTCCACCTAAGTGTAGGATAGGGACATGTTCCCTTCAAGGACAGTAGTGCTACAGGAAAGCATTTTTATCTCAGTCACTAAAGCATGCTCTTACAGGGTTGAAAGAACTTTAAACAGTCTAAGCACCTGTCTGGCAAGCACAAGGACCCAGGATCAATCCCCAGTACCACATACCATATCTGCCTGAACCCAGCGTGGGGGTGAACGCCTGTAATTCCAATGCTGGAGAGGCTGAGACAGGAGGATCACTACAAGTCTGAGCTGCATAGCAAGACCTTGTACCAAACAAATAAATAAAATATTTTTAAAAATTATTTTTAAAGAAAAAATAGCCCTGCACTGGTGAGATAGCTCAGAGGTCTAAAGCACCTGCTTAGACAAGCTTAAGCAATCGCAGGGATGGCGATTTGATATCCAGCACCACATACCATGAGGGCGGGCTGAGCCAGCCGCAAAAAAAAAAAAAGTAACCCTGAACAGAAGATGGTTCAGGACCCACCCCACTCCCCAACAGCCTCATAAAACACCATGCTACAGGTGTGAAAAGCCAAAGGCTGTTATCATTTGAAGAGGGAGACTATTCAATCTAAAACAGGAAGTCAGACTTTCATACCATAGTCTGTGAAGTACCACACCAGACACGGAAAGCAAATGAACTGCTGTGCTGTCGTACTTGCAGTTCCACTGCAGCCAGAAGCGTGGAATAATTTCTGCGGCGACCAGAACTGGGGAAAGAATTAAGCTCGTGCAGTGAGGCGCTACGGTACTGATGTCAGGGAATATCAGCGGGCTCCCCTTTCTGTGCTCACTTTACCCAGCCCTGCCCCGCCTGCCTGCTGACGGTACAAAAGGAATCCTTACTCAGAGGTAAGTTGCATTCCATGCTGGGCAAACGAACTCTTTAGAAAGACCCCAGTGCATATCTGGTGACAATGAAATCAACTGTTGGTGGCATACTTTAGGCATATAATGGATTGTTCCTGTAACCCGGTCTGAAGACCGTGCCCACGGTACTATTGCTTCTACGTGTTCTTAGATGCAAGCTCTTTATGAGTCCATTTTTAGAACATAGTTCTTTTCTATAATTGGATGATTTCTGCTCTGGTAGTCATCAATGGTGCTACCAGAAAATACTATGAAGTACATAGAAATAAAGAGTAATTTTCATAGGAGGACTTACTTATTTTTCAACAAGTAACTATTTGGAGATAATCCTGGTATGTTCCTTATAATGGGCAAACTCTTCCTCAGTACTCTCTACTTTCCTTTCTTATAGGGAAGGATTCTTTTCTCCCCTCACTTTCTCTTTCTTTAGAAACCACTATTCTTCCCACCCCAAACATAGCAAACAGTCACGCTCCTGGGTTCTGGGTTACCCTGCCCTCTCACTGTGGAGTCAATCATAGTCCTTCCGCGTGGAGCTTGCTGAGTGAGGGCTCCGTGGCAGAGGTCTTGAATGAGGGTGGTGAAAGGTGTGAAAGCTGCTTACTCTTAGAGAACCTGCTCCCCACCTCTGAGCCACGGAGGACACAGCAGAGAGGCAGGCCTCGATGTCCCGTTTCCTGAGGCCCAGTGCCTTCCTTACCTTGTTTCCCCTTAAAAACATAAAGTAAGCAAGAAATCTTTCCATAAATATCCTTTTTGCCTAAGCAAATTGTGTTTGGGTTTTTACATATGAAACTCGAAGTGCTCTGACAAATACATTCTTCCTTGTCTTTTATCTTCCCTGGAATCTCCTTTTGGAATGGCAGAAGGAGGGAGAATGAAAGGGCTGTGATCTGCACCTCTAGCATTGAATGAAACTTTTTTTTTCCAAAGCTGATTAATAAGATAGTTTCAATAATTAATATATTGTACACTGTTATCTTTTTACTGGTTATCCATAATACAAGAAGCAGACAGGATATCCTGTCCAAACACTATTTCTACAAATCTCTTCTCATTGAATGAACCTTACGATGAGCTGAGAACCACAGAGAGAAGGGAAACACTTGATTGTGTCGTCATAGTGTCCCCTTGGTGGGGCACACACATTCCAAGACAGGGAGTGGATGCCTGGAACCAGACAGCACTGAACCCACATTTACAATTATTTCTTATATATGCAAAGCTATGATAAAGTTTAATTTATTAAATAGGCACGAGAGATTAACAACTAATAATAAAATAGCTAATAATAAAATAGATGACAAAGCAATATACTGTAAGAAGCCATTGAAAACTTATGAATTGTTTTATTTCTGGGATTTTCCGTTTAACCCTGTTGACCTCAGGCAACTGAAACCTTGGAAACACAATTTAATATGGGACTGCATTGTGAACAAACCTTGGGACTTTTTTTTTTTGTAAAAGTCAATAATTGTCTATGAATAAGGAACCTGTTTTGGAGGTAGATATCATTGGCTTGCAAGTCAATCCATTTTCTTTGGTTTCAGAAGATAAATTTTATGACTACAATGTGTTCATCACTTACAAGCGGTTCTCACTGTATCCTTGCAATTACCTCAGTACATGCATGTGACATCACAGGACATTAGAGGGCATCTCCTAAACTCTAGGAAAATGGCTAGAGATCGCGCTCAGTGCTTGAGCACTTACCTAGCATGCTTACTGTCTGGGGTTCAATTCCTACCAAAGAAACTCTAGGAAAACAGGAAAAAAGTTAATCCCCATGTAAATTAGTCCTTGAGCTTCCTCCACTTCAGACTCATTCTTTCTATTTGGCTTTGCAAAGATGAGCAAGGAACTAGGTGTCAAACTTGTGGAGGCCTTGATGTCATATATTTCTGTTGTTGTTCACTGTATTTCTCCAGGCACCCATTACCTGTGCATTACAATCGCAGCCAATGCTAGATGAGAGTGAGGTTGGGTCTATCCGTGGTCTACCTCCATCTTCCCGTGAAGTGATCAACCTGTTTCATAAGCATGAGGGATAGAGGGGTAGTGCCAAAATTTACTATTCTTTCTTCCCTTGATGCCTTCATTTTATTACCATTGCTTATACTAGGCATTAGCCAACACAAGGTGGTGTTTCCTTCAGCTATCCTTATTTATTTTCTAATCTTCAGTCCGGAGTGGTGGTGCGCACCTGCAATCCCAGCACTGGGGAGACTTAAAACAGGAGGATCACTAGGAATCAGAGCTGCATAGTGAGACCCTGCACATGCACAAAAAGATTCTAATCCTAATTCTATCATCCAGCTGATTCATAGTGACATCTAATACGATGATACCACATTTCAATTTTTAAGGTAAAAATATACTGGCATTGTATCCATAGTGTAATACTATAAAATACAAAGGCTGCTGCTACTAACCACATTTCACATGTGGAGAAATTCTGGCTGCCAGGGACCTTAGATGAGCAGCCCAGTATTGCTGGCCAAATCAACACCAACACTAGCTCCATAACTGGAAGTTCCCAGATTTGAATCCAGTGCTCGGCCCATGATAGCATCTCCAACTTTGCATTCCGTGTGGACCAGGATCTCATTCTTCTAGTCATGACGAATTTCTAATTGTAAACCTTCTCCATCTTCTTTGAACAAAATAGGTAAACATTTTGACAGTTTTTTTCCTGAAGAACATAAGTTTCTTTCTCATACCATGGATGAAAAATTCAAGTTATGGTCATGTTAATCTGGGTGTCAAGAAAGATCATGACACATAAGGAAGGCAGGATACTAGTGCTTTGTACTGACCATGATACTATAATACTTAGATGGCTCCATGCTTTCTGTTATTCTTAGGGCTGTTGCTACTTAGGGAAAAGCAGATATTCTTCTAGGACCGCCCTAATTTCAAACATTCAAAAATACTTTACCCATAAATTATGGATGTCTCAGGAATTCCAAGATCTCATGGCTTACTTCCTGTCCCAATATTATTACAAACTTTCAAATGTTCTTAGTCCTGATTTTTTTTCCAGAAAAGTTGATTGCTAAAAGAATAGAGAAAGACAAATTATGTCTCTTAAAGAAATTGATTGCTAAATCAATTTTTTCAACAGTTATTTCAGGGAGCTTATTGTAATCACTCAATTATTAGTGTTTCTTTTTAGGGTACTGTGAGTCGAACTCAGGACCTTGTGCTTGCTAGGCAGGTGTGCTGTCAAGCTACATTACCGGCCTCGATTAGTTTTAGAGAATTGCTCTTAACTAGTACTCCTCATGCAAAAACTATGTTAATGTGTGTTGGGATAAAACAGCTTAAACTCTTTTGTCACTGTAGGTTTACATGCTCTTAGAACACAAGTCCTCCAGAAAATAGTTACATTTGCTGTCTTCATAGAGTAGAGGCTGGGGTGTGGTGTCTGTCCCATCAGTCGCCATCTTGGGTTCAGAGCAAGTGGTGGGATTATCTTGAGTAGGAAGGGAAAAACTTTTTATCTTTTGTTTTGTAAAGAGAAGGGAAGAAATCAAGCAGGAGCTGATTAGTGTCTGAGGGAAGGAAAGAGGGGGAACGATGAAATTGAAATCTGATCACATGAGAAGGACAACAGGCCTGAAAGACAAAGATGTCTGAGGAGAGTTTTGAGGAAGTTTTCATCCTGGGGCATGTGGTATTAAAGCTTCTCCACAGTACACGCTGCAAATTTGTCAGTCAGTCCTATATTTCTGAGGTAACACCTGGGTACAATATTTCACTGAGCAAACATGAAAAAAAAAAAAAAAAACAGGAGCAAAATCTGGTGTCCTGGTAGTCATTTGTTCATTAAACCCTGCATTGTGTATTTCATACTTCAAGACCAAGAAATGCGGGGCCGGGAGATCTGTCTCAAGTCGAATCATTACCAACCTTGTTTCTGGGACTGAACACATTTGAAGACATGGCAGGAGGTGTTAGAAGCCTCACTGGCTCCCTGAGAAAGTAAAAAGGGAGTCAGACTCTCCTTGTCCTACTAAGTTTTATTCCCACGAATGCACTTAGAAATGGTGTGTGTGGCAAGAGGAATTCTCAAGTCACTTCTTCTCCATCTGAGGTGTTTTTCCTTCTCCTATTAACTGCGACTTACCGTCAAGCACAGCAGTGAGGGCTACGCTATGTATGAGTGGTCCCTTCGACGTGGCAGCTCACCATGTTAAGTGAGCTCATCAGGAGTAACCTTCCAAGGATAGCCAGCATTTGAAGGACTCTAGTGGAAAACCGCCTGCAGAAAAGCACTCTTTATAACTCTTATCAACACCAGGAAGCTTATTAATTAGAATACAGTGTGCCAAAAATAATGTTGGGGAAATGCAGTGTTTAAGATATTTCTACTAACTGGTTATATGGGGGGCGAGGGGAGGGGTCAGAAACATGGTGGATGTTTGTAGGGGGAAAAAACCTAGTACAGTAAAAGACACATGGCCATTAATCCCACTCAAAACCCTCCCCTTGCTTCAGACTCACTCATTCCAGCATTCTTGGCACTTTCTGAAGCAGTTCTGGAAGTGCTCTTTAGAATGCCTGTTTTGGGTGTGGTAAAAACTACTGTGAATGCTGCAGGTGAGCACCATCCACAGGAAAGGCAGTTCACACAAACCTTCCAGTCTCCCTTCATTCACTTTATTCACTGGATACGGCACTGTGCAAAGTCTGGTTCTTCACCAATCAAGATAACCATGAAAGGTAAAGGGTTTGAATCAATTCAAAACTACTAAGCAGGGCTGGCTAAATAGCTCAGCGGATTAAAGAGCCTGCAAGCAGGGGCTAGGGGTTTGATTCCTGGGCCTGCCCCCGAGATGGCTGAGATGGCAACTGAGACTGGGCATGGCGGCACAGGTCTATAATCCCAGCTCTTGGGAGGCTGTAAACAGGCAGATCACTATGAGCCCAGTTTAGTAGTGGGACCCTGAACACCCTGTACACCCCTTCCCTAAAATACAAACAAAACAAAACAAAACAAAAATTCACAACTACTAAGCAACTACAGCACCCCAGCTAAGACATTCACAGGAAAGGACTTTGAGAACTGCTTCAGAAAGTGGCAAGAATTCTGGGATAAGTGTGGATTAAGAAAGGCAGAGTATTCTTAGGGGAATTATTGGCAATATATCTTTAAATGTAATAAATTTTAAATTTAAACATATAGCATATTGTTCAAACATGCTTCATATTGAATGGATACTCTTGCCCTTGCATGTATAAGGTTTAAGAATCTATTAATAGCATAACTTCCTCAGACTGGAATTTTGCCTTAAGATTCCAATTTTTTCCATGTGACATCTTTGTTACTCAATTATAACTAGAAGTTGAAGTTAATTTTGTCACTAGGAAGTTATCATGTTTTCCTGGAGAGTTACTTGAAGGTGCTTATTGGAGACTATGAAAGGAGAGATATCTGAGAAACCCTGAAATTTTAGAGTAACTTGCCTGAGTTTTTGGCAGGCAGAACTGCTCATTCATAAATGTTTATTGATGTGGCAAAATTAGGACATGATTCAGGGTCTGAGGGTAGGGACCTATAGCCTTCACTGTCTGGGAGGTAACAATGGAGCTGGCTGTGTTAATTATCTGGAAGAAGGGGATCCCAGTGAAAAGGACTGAAAATACAAAGGCTAGATGCAGCTTGACCTACTTAGGGGAAAAGAAAGCACCACTGAAGACACAAAATAGAAACGCGTCGGAACCAAACTATAGAACTATGAAGAAAGAGGTCAGTTCACCTCGAAATGGACCATGGACCCTTACTTCATGTACCCAGAGGCCAAAATAAATCAACAAACAAGCTGTGCTTCATTCCCCTCCATTTATCACCGTTAGCTTATACCCCAAGCTAGCCAGTTTCCCCCAGACTTAGGGAAAGTATCGTTCTCTTTACATCTTTGGCTCACCATTTAAGAGATGTCTGGGTTACATAAAACTTTGTTTAAACAAATTTGCTGCACTTTTTCCTATGAATCTGCCTCTTGTTAGACTGGTACTAGCCATGCTATTTGTCATAGGTGAGGAAGATAGTACTTTATCTTCCCTCTCGTGCTGTGGGAATGGAATTTATTTTTCAGCTGAATACCAACAGCATCATGGACTGTGGGCACTGCTAGCTAACGTGGTCAGAGGAGCAGCATAGTAGATGAATCAATCATATAAAAACAATTGCTCAAGTTCAATCACAAATGGTAGCTGACAGTAAACCATTTAAGGAAACAATAGTACATGGCGGGAATTTCCTAAATGAAGAGCATACACCTTTCATTGTCTGCGTACATGCTGGGCTGATAGCAATGAAAGGATCTCCACAAAATCTAGGGGATGGTTGTTGCGTACAGCCGTGGCTCCAACATCTTCCTAGGCATTTCCGCACACCTCACTTTCTAAGTCAAGTATGAAATTGCATGCTAACATCAATAGTTTTTGGTGGCAGCTATTTTAGAAGAAAATACTGCGTGGGATAAATATTTCATTTCTCAAAGGAAGCTCATGGGTGTCTTTGTATGACCTCTGATCTACACTCTGAATGTTTAATTTTCAATATATTTGAAATCTCTGTTTACCTTTTCTTCCTTGAAGATGAATTATTTCTACTTTATAAGTGAAAAATGGAGACCTTAGCTGCTGTAGAATGTTTGCCTAGTATGCCTGCGGCTCTGGGTTTGATTCCCACACAACAAAAAGACTTCCTAACTAATCACATTTTTTACATGAAAAGTCAGTATCTTTTCATTCAACAAATAGTTATTGAGTGCCACTGTGCTCTAAAAACTTACAATTCATGAATGAGTAAAAGACAACAGCGTTTCTCCCCATAGGAACTTCACAAAACCCTGTAAAATCAATTAAATTTAAAAAATAAGTGGAAATCCTAGAAGATGAGACAATCCTGAAGAATTAGAGTGAAAATGGGAGAAGAGAAAAAATAAATAATAATAAAAGCACAGATTGTGTAGAAGGACAGGAAGTAACGGATGTTATAGAAAATGAAACACTGGTGTAGAGTGAGGGAGAAGAGGGCTGCTGATAGACACAAGGATGATTTTCAAGCCCACCGCCAGCTCTTCTCTCCTAAGGTACCTTCCTGTCACCTGTCCAGCTGCCATCTTGTTCTTCGGGCTCTACTTTCTTTTGCCTGCCAGTGTGTGAGGCATCCTGAGGTTGTGTTGTTTTTCTGCCTCACCTACTGAGCCCCTCAATGTAAGGATTCTCTGATGGGTAACTCATTCATTCTTTCTCTGTTTAATTCAGTTTTAAGAAAAACAATCTTATCTTCATTTTGCTTTTATTTTTTCACTGGTGCATGTGTGTATGACGTGATGTTTACATTCCTTGTGTGGAGCCGGCACATGTACACACTGCACCTTAGTTGTGTTTTATCCCCTGTCCCTTCCCTCCATTTCTTGACCCTCTCCCAACCTGAGAAAGACCTATCTTCCTACTTCCTATTGTACCTTTCATTTTTCTCTTCATATCACTTATACTTTGGGGTTGCCATATAAGAGAAGCCATGCGGTATTTTGGCTTGTGCATCTCATTTACTTCACTTAACATCAGGGGTTCAAGGGACCTCCGCTTTCCTACAAATGACTCCCATTCATCTTTCTTTCTGGCAGAGTAGTGCTCCATCGTGTATAAATACTGCCTTCTCTTTTCCTGTGCATCTGTTGATGGACACATAGGATGACTCCAGATTTCAGCTAATACGAATTGTGCTGCTATAAACATGGTCACACAGGCATCCTTGTACAACCGCTACAGCAATCAGTGTGCGTTGTCTCAGAAATATGAAATTGGAAATTCTGTTTGACCCAGCTATTTCCCTCTTTGGCATCTTCTGCAGAGAGTCAGACATCACTTATTACTTCTTTGAGGTTGGAAAAAGCCCTTCATCAATTTGGGAGCCCTCCATTCAGCTTGTCCAACAGTGAACATCCTTCGTCCCAATGGAGGTTGACCATCCTGAGTATTTCTGACAAACAAGGCCAAACTTCAGGACAACTTCACTTGTCCTGGGTAGCAGGATGCCTATTTTTAGGCAAAAATAATGTTGTTATTTTAAATAAGGGTCTAATGTTCCCATTCAATTGTGAAGATCGTGCATTTATAAACGCAGCATTTGTGTTTTAAGATTTTAGTTTGAGACTTCAGTTGTCTTGGAAAATCTCTTAGTTATCGTCTGAAAACAAGCTCCCTTTGAAAACCTGGCACACCGTCTACATTTATGCTGAAGGAAACTGAGCTCCCATTGTCACTGCTAGAAGATTACATCTGGAATGCTTTATTTATTCAGCCTAGACTAGCTTTTCAAATAAGATTCGGCTTAGATATTAAGCATAGCATTTAAGGAAACGGAGCTTATCTAGTCATCCGAGGTTTCAAATGCTCTGCTTAGAAAGTTTGAGCAAAGAGAAAGCCTCATCTGGCTTTCATCTGCCATAAATAGAAAACGTCGCCCAGTTGACTACTCATTCAAGGTCAAAAAACACTCATTAGCAATTAGCTCCTTACGGCCTTACTTAAAAAGAGCATCTGAACATTATGGCATGGGCTCTCGTACTTTCTGCACCACCACCCCCATGTACACACACACACACACACACACACACACACACGCACACACACGCACACATGCACGCACGCACGCACACACGCACTCGTGCACACACTTACACAAAATGTAGAGCTTCACAGAACTGTTTTACAGTAATTTGACATGACATTAAGTGATAAAATAAATTTTGAGGGGCCAGGGAGATGGCTCAGTGGAATAAGCACTTCCCTGGCAAGTGCAAAGGCCTGAGTTCAATCCCCGGTTCCGCAAAAAAATAAATAAATATATAAACAAATAAATAAAATAAATTTTGAATTTGCTTGCAAATATCTACCCAATAATAATTATATTCTTTTTAAAACTAACTTTTTTGTCTGCTTATTTCTCTATGTTTTATTAGCACATGTTTGTAATTCTTAATGCTCACGCTCAGGTTCAGGAGTAGGCGCATACACTTAACATATCTTGGTTCTTTTTAGTGCCTTTTCCCTCTTCCCTCCCCCACACCCCTGTATCTGGATCCCCACTTGCAGGAGATTTATGTCCTTGTTTCCTATTCTCTTTCTTTTATTTTATTTTTAAAATTATCTATACTTTGGGTTTCTTGTATAAGAAAAGTTATATGATATTTAAGTTTGTGAGTCTGATTCATCTCGTTTAACATTATAATGTTCAGGTGTATCTATTTTCCTATAAATAACCAAATGTATTCTTCTTAATGGCTGAGTAGTACTCCATTATTTTAAATGTCACACTTTCTTTATCCACTCATGAGTTCATGTGTATACAGGTTGCTTCCAAGATTCAGTTCTTATGAGTTGTGCTGCTAGAAACATGGGCTTGCATGTATTATTATAGCATGATGGGTTTTTTTGTTTTGTTCCTTTTTGTTTTTTCAGGGAAGGGTCCACAGGGTGTTCAGGGTCTCACTACTAGATCAGACTCATAGTGATCCACCTGTTTACAGCCTCCCAAGAACTGGGATTACAGGTGCACACCACCATGCCCAGTCTCAATTACTGTCTCAGCATACCCTGGAGGTGGGGTCAGCATGGCAGAGCCAGGGATCAAACCCCCGACCCCTGCGCCTACTTGCAGGCACTTTAATCCACTAAGCTATTTGACTGGCCCAGCATGATGTTTTTAAAAATCCAACAACAATAAATGCTGGTGAGGCTGTAGGCTAAAGGGCATCCTTCTACACTGTTGGAGGGAATGAGTATAATCTGGTGCTACTGCTGTGGAAGTCGGTGTGGAGATGCCTCAGAAAGCTGACACTAGAAATTCTGTGCGACACAGCTATTGACCTTCTAGGTATCTTCTCATGAAAGTTAACATTCATTTTTTACAAAGTATTTTATAGGATAGAATTGTTAATACAGATAAGAATGTCCAAATTTTATGCAAAGTACATAGTGTATGGAAAATGAATTTTTTCCTGAATCTATTGTATTTGAAATGATTTGTCTCTGGTTAGGCTTTCAGATGGAAACTAAATCAAAATACATAGTTTCTAAATAAGTCAAGAAAAAGCTGCCATGCTGGCCGCACCCCTGGGGAGAACTGAGACCATGACTGAGACTGGGCATGGTGGTGCGCGCCTGTAA
>NW_004524601.1:18481098-18506789 GCF_000260255.1 Octodon degus
AAAAAAAAAAAAAAAGAAAGAAAGAAAGAGAAAAAAGATAAAAGAAAAAGACAGAATATAATAAACAGGTAAAGACAGACTATATTTAAATAATTATAAATTTGTTAAAAATATTGTGCTATTGGAAGATAATAGGTACAGGGTAAAATTTAGAGAAATTATTTACCTATAGAACAAAATCATTAAATCTGATTTTCAGAGATTGACAATGTCAGCAGCAGTTTTATTAGTAACAAAGCATATGCCTATTATAGAGAACTACCAGGTTACTTTTTAATACATTGACGATGTTTGGGAATATGAGAAAGTATCTTTTTGTTAATCTATTATATTGTTCTTTGATTACTTTTATAAAGTTAAATAACACTGGCTTTCTGCAATAAATAAGATTTTAGACATTGAACTATCTATATCTGCCTGCATTTATAACAGTGTGAGGAAGATAAATATGAGACAAAAACATTCCTCCACGAGCCATTATGATTATTGAAGAAATATATGAAACATTTATATCAGAGACAGCAAAGCTTTCTTAAAAAGGGACTCGCTTTCCCCACCCACTATGGGTGTCCAGCAAAGCATGTTTATGCTTGTAGTGATTTGAACTACCAAGAGAGCTATGTCAGTTGGAATGGTTAATATTACAAGTAAGAATCCGTCTCCATCTCTCTCCACCCTTTGCAGCTGCTGCTGCATGGGATGGTCTACAAGGATCTTGCTTTCTAGCTCCCTGCAACTCAAACCAGAATTTACTACCACCCATGCACCTGGTGGCAGTGTGTAATTGTCTTGTATTAAGATCCCCCAAGCAGCTGGGATCTATCTCAGAACTATGAGGACAGCAGGAGACACCTTCGAAAAAATTCTTCAGAGCTCAGTTTTCACTTTACTCCCAGCATTTCATTTGCAAAATCTAGACATGAAAGGTGCTCCTGTACCAGGCCGGCTTGACCTGGTTGTCTAGATAAAGAAAAGCCATCTGCCTATTTATTCTTCTTCTCAAGCACTTGAGATTGTCTCACTCTGCAAAATGGGCCCAGAGGTCTAGTTCCTATTGTGATTTTAAGACAGGACAAATGAACTTAACCAAGAAATGTTGCATGTGTTGCCAAGGAATGGGAGTATTTCATTTAGGCTGAGCATGTTTATAGCATGCTTCCTACTCATAAACCTAACAGCAAACTTGTTTGTCTTTCTCTTGATTTCATTAAACGAGACACACAGGTTGAAAGAAAGAATGCATTACTAAGAAGCAGAGAAAAATAAATAGTGAAAAAAAAGTTGGCAGTACCAGTGCAAGATTCTGGGGCAAAGTGAATCCAGGGGTAAAAAAAACTATCAAATTCCCAAGAGACCTTGGATGACTGCCACTCTTCACCTCTTCATGGAAGTCACAGGTGTATATTCTGCGGCTGGAAGCTCACTGCATCTCTGTCACCTGCATGAACATCAACACCCAGCCTCCACCATTCAATTGAGTGGTCCCAGCTCCGGGACCCTTTAACCTTCAGAAATGTCATGGTGGGCAAGAGTCCTGAGAACAAGTGCCAAGCTCAGTATTTAGCTTTAGCAGCTTAAGGCACGAGGTAATGCCTTTGAGTAGGGAGTGGGAAGTCCTGAGGAAATTCGCTTTGCCCTTTACTGGTTATTCTGGTGAAGAACAGGTTCAAGGTAGTAGCCCAAGAGACCTGCTGATACAGCTTTCGGTCCACTTTGCGGTGAGTTCTAAGCAACGAGGGAATGCACATGTGGACTTTTAAATTTTTTAAATAAAAAGGTGGGGGGAAATCCTCCCAAAATTAAAAGTCTGTACTGACAGCATGTGCCAAAAGAATTTCATTGCTAAGAAGAAACCAAAAGGAGATTGCTGTGCTCCCCACGGATAGTGGTAGCATTTGGGCAGGTCATGGGAATAGCACCATTTTCAGAGCTAGATGATTTCCACCACTTGATGTCCTGATCTATTGGTCTATTATTGTGTCCCATAGTAGTTCATGAAATACTTATTACCTTTCTGTAGCTCATGTATGTAACACTCCATAAAAATTTCTCATTTTGAGAAATAAAAAAAAATAAATATTATTGCAAGCTATGGACCTGGACCAAAGGTCGTGTCACAGTGGATCATTTCACTTCTCACTCTTTTTCATTGACTCAGGGCTAAGCCACCAAGTGTGCCAGCCCCTGGGGTCTGGTTCTGACCACAGTGGACATGGTTGGCTGCTTCAGGGAGACTGAAGTCATGCACAGTCCTGTACTCACTGAAGAGGCATTTCTAAGGACCTACTGTGTGCCGAGAAGTCTTCTGTTTACTGGAATAGGCACATAAACCAAAAAGACAAATGTCCCTGATCCTATGGAGTTTATTCTTAGTGGGAAATTCCAGATAATGAATATTAAACATGGTAAATAAATAAATGGTAAAATATGCTAGAAAAGAAGTATCATAGAGAAAATATAGAGGAAGGAAAGGAAACTGAGGCATTTAGTTCACCTTAAGGTGCTGGAGGTAGTCCTTAACAGAGTCAAGCAGATGGGTCAGGCAGGTGTCGGGGAAGAAAGAGCTGGAAAGAGTAGACGGAAAGCACAAAGGCCCAAAGCAAGGGCATGAAAATGTAAGGAGCACCACCCCTAAAGGGAGCAAGCTAAGGGCAGAGCTGCAAAGTGGCTCAGTCTGAGAAGCTACAGGTCAGACAGAGGGCCTCGTGTGGCCCGTGGAGGTGTGAACTGCAGCCCAGAAAGAGGTGATCGCCATGATTAGGCGCGAAGCACAGAGAGCGCGAATGCGCGGGATGACAACGGGAGCTGTGAGGATCGGTGGGCCTCTGTGAGAGGAAGCCACTCGGATTCCCTGTGCACCTCGGTGAGCCTGTGAGCACAGAAGCGGATGCTAGGGAAACCAGCTACAGTGGGCACAATGCAATCCCATGGCACAGAGGCAGGAGGACCGGGCTGTGGCAAAGAGAGACACTAATTCCAAAAGTACAAAAATAATAATACTAAGGAAGAATGAAGTCTATCTAAGCAACGGGAAAGATAGAAATGTACTTAAATGAGAGCGAGGCACTTTCAGGAGCATCACGGATCGAGGTCTGTCGGTGTTTTCCTGTCATCGTGCCGACGGCAGAGGGTAGGGGAAGGTTGGGGTTTCCATTAGGGATGTGTTCAGTTTATGTCTGTTAGATAGCTAAGTGCATCACTCGTGGAAACCAAAGGCACCTCAGCGGAAGGGTAGAAGTTCAAAAAGATGCAGCTGAGAGTCATTCCCAAGAAGTAGCATTTGGAGTCAGGAGACGGTGAGCTTCCCCGAGGGGGTAAAATAGAGATGAGGACCGAGACTAACCCCTGGGTCACAGCAGCATGAACAGGTGCAAGAGACAAGGATGAATGAACAGCCAGCAAAAACACATAAGCCATTTGACCTGGTTACTCCCCTTCTAGGTATCTTCCCAACAGCGTAAAAGACATCGTGTTCCAGTGATGCGGTGAACCTACGTTTATGGCATCGCAGCTCAGAATAGCTGAGCACTGGAAGCAGCCTCTGTGTACAAGGAGAGACGAATGGAAAAACAAAATGTGTTATTTATATGAATGGAGTAATACTAGGCCAAGAAGAAGGCCACATTTGAGTCATCTGTAAGAAAGCGGATGCATCTTGTGATCATAACGTTAAGTGAAATAAATCAGAGGTACAATCTTTGGTCTCACTACGTAGATTGGCCTTGTAGCGATCCTCCTGTTTTCAGCCTCCCAAGCGCTAGGATTACAGGTGCGCGCCACCACACCCAGCCTCAATCGCCATCCCAGTGTGCCCCAGGGGCGGGGCCGGCCCGGCACTCCAGTGGTGGAACCTCCAGCTTCTGCGTCTGCCTAAGCAGGTGCTTTAATCCACTGAGCTATCTGGCCAGCCCAGAGGTATAATCTTAAATGTCATATGCTTTCTCTTATATAAGAAACTCAAGATACAAATAACAAGATAAAAGAAAGGTAATAGGAAGCCGTGAGATAGATCTTTCTCAAATTGGGAGGAGCAAGAGATTAAAGGATGGAGCTGAAGGGGAGGGAAAACAGATGGGAAACGGACTAAGATGAGTTGTGTTCCTGGACCAGTTTCGCAAAAGGAAAGTATGCACTGTGCACCGCAAACACAGACTGGCAAAAGAAAAAGAAAACAAGGAGTCATCTGGGCGTTGGGAGGAAAATCTAGTACATCTGGTACCTAGAAGCCAAAAGAGGGAAAAGGACTTAGAAGAGGAAGTGGCAAGTAGTGACAAAGCTGGTCAAATGAGAGGGAGACTGAGAGTGCACTGCAAAATTTATGATGGGAATGAAAAAGTGCCTGAAATCATTAAAAATGATTCCAGATGAAAAAGTCCCTTTAAGAGACTTCATAGTGATACAGAGCAGCTGATAACTCGCCGATGCTCAGCTTTCTTCCACTTCTAAAATATTAGTATTCAGCGCTCACTGTTTCTCTCTGTTTCTGATTTGGACACAAATGTTCAAAGGTTAAAGTTTATTCAGAAGGAATCAAGATAGTAATGTCCTAACTTAGTACCATCTAGACAGTAACCATCCAATTTGCATGAAGTCTACTACTCTTGACAATAAAAATAAAAGAAAAACCTCACTCCCTACAGATTATCCCATGCCTCAAGAGCTGTATCCAGCCACAATGGTGTTTTTTTTGTTTTTTTTTTTCGGAACCAGGAATTGAACTCAGGCCCTTGTGCTTGCCAGGGAAGCACTTATTCCACTGAGCCATCTCCCTGGCCCCCACAATGTGTGTTTTATGTAGACACAGTGTTCATGAATTTGTTTGTATGAAATCATGAATTAATATGGATTCCTCACCACAGTGAACAGCGTCTCATTGATTTTAACCTTTGGTTCCTGTCTCCATTAAGTCCCTCATACGCTGCCTACTATTAATATTTACTGTATTTTCTTCCATTTATTCTACAAAATTGATGTCATACAACAGACATGACAAGCATAATTATGAGTCTAATTTTTCACTTTATGCTTTACAATGTTCCTCTTTCCAGCCCCATGTTTAAGGCAGATTCATAAATGTAAGATCTGTTCATAAGAGATTGTACATGTTTCCATTTCTAGTAACATGGCATCTATTTCTAGTCCAATCCCAACGTAAGGGTGTCTCGTTTCCCTCTGTCTCACACACCATGAGTAGGGTCCTTTCAAAGAAAAACTCTAAATTGGTAGGTTGCTTTATTTTATGGATTTTCAATTAATGAATATTTAGCTTTTGTTGTTGGGAACTACTAATTTTTTAAAAGTGCCTATTCACACCTTTTATTCATCTTTTTAAAAGGATTGCTATTTTGCCTTAATGTAGGAGAGCTCTGGATATATTAATAACCTTGGATCTACTCGTCACTTATTTATCAAATATTTTTTTCAAATAGGAAGGAGATCAAAAAAGAGACAGATAGGGAAGAAAAGAAAAGGAAAGGGACATGGAAAGAATTAAGATGTGTTTTGTGTATGCAATAATTCCCCATGATAGATGTGATCATAACTTTTAATAAAAAATTCTATTGGATTCTGAGGGACCCTTCTGCATGGTCATTTTTGCCTTCATGAATTTTTACATCGCTTTTCATTGATGTTTTAAATATATTTCTAAATATACTCACTTTTTCTGACTTATATGTAGCCACACTGCCTTCTAGGTTATTTTTATGGTATCACTTAGAAATTTAAATCTACGATTTATCTAGAGTTTCTGTCTTTATCGGTCCATTTTCATTTGACCAAAAGCCTAACATAGACCGGAGGGTAAGGAGATCAAACTTGTGTGTCATATGATCATCTTTGCCCTCTGTCCCTTTTTGATTTTAAAATTTCCCCCATGGCGTGTCGCGGGGTAGTGTGTTCGCTGGCTATAAACTACAAATATTTGAACTTTAACAAATATAACTGGCATTGGGTCTGCTCCACAATCAGAGCAGACAGTTGCCTTGGACAGGAATAATATTCTACACAGCAAATTCTTTGGGGGATTGGCTTTAGTGTGAGAAGCCATAAGGCACTTCCCATTTGGTCCAAGGAGAATAAAAGCAGGATTTCATGAGGTGCTACAAAAGCGCTGTCTTTGGTGGATACGTATTGATGCTCCCGTAGTGGTGAAGGGCAAGGCTGTGTACAGTGCTGGGGAATATTCTAGAGAAAAAACGTAGTAACTACCTGTGAATATTCAAGGCCTTTTGTTATTCTGGGGAGCAGCGCGTGTGTGTACGCTGACATATATGGAAGTAGAAGTATGTATTAGAAAACTTGAAAAATAAAGTAAGGAAGGAAGAATTCATTTAGTCTTTAATTATTTAACTCTGATGTTTGGGAGGTTCTCATCAAAAATCCCTACACCGTTGAAAATACGAAGGTCCATTTTTTTAAAAAATGATTTTTCCTAGATTTGGGGGAACATGCAGCATTAATGAGATCTTACTGTCACAAATCCTTTAAAACTTGTTTTTGACTGTTGACCCCAACTACGTCCCCTTCAGAGTCCACTCTGCTCTGTTCCTATCTCAAGGCCTCCAGGATTCCTCCTCCTTACAGATCAGGGCATTCAACGTGGGTCAAAATGCCCCTGTGCTAACTGGGACCACGCTGTCGCTCTGGGTGTCACCAGGTTCCACGGAGTGCTGCAGCCTCTCACCAGTGCCTCTAGGCTCCGTTAGCACTGTCAACTGCAGCCCTCCTGTCACCAAGTTCACACATGAGACAGCACAGGACAGCACAGGACAGAATGCCCTCTCCCTCTGGTTACAGACGATCTCAAGGGTTCCCTAGTAATACTGCTGAGGACTTAATTTTTTTTCTTTTCTTTTTTTCCCCCAGAGTAAACAGCATATCTTCTGCCCGCTGAGCTCTTACCCTTACATTCTTTTAAAGTCTCTCCATTTTTATAAATTTGTACACTAGGTGGAGCTACACACAGGAAGACTGAAACGCTTGTTTCTCCATTTGTCCAACTGCAATGGGAACACCACAAACCAAATTCTATGCTCAACTCGCTCTTCTTAGCTAAACGATAACAGAATTGGGAATATGCTTTAAATGAAGCATACCATAAAATAAGGCAACATCCTAATAAGGTGCAATAATTTTAGAGAATTTATACCAATGTGATCCTAAAATTTTATATGAAAATTTTTATCCACAGTCTATGCTAAAATTCTTTACACATAGAAGATCCTTATTTCATTGTTACAAATATTTTGAGGGTAAGTATAACTTCAGTTCATACATATTAAATATCTTATTTTTCCTCTTCAACCCTTTTTTTCTATAATGGAGTCGTTTACATGCAGATCCAATACATACAGCTATTTCATTATATATTACATTCCATATTTTCTACTGGATGCATAAAATAGACCTGTTGTCTGAATGAAAAGAAAAATAGCTAACTTCTAAGTGAAGCATGTGTGTTTGCATGTGTGTGCACATATGCCTTGAGGTTTAAGATGTACCGTTTTATTTTTCTTTGGGGAGAGAGTTATATAGGGCCTGACCAAGAAAGGAATAGGTGAAAAATGTGCTGAGCTGAACTAAGCAACGCTCTAGCGGATTCCATGACGTGCCTTTAGGTTTAGGTAGGCCCTACAGGACCAGTCAAGTGGCTGATCAGATGCAACCACAAAGAAGGAGCTGTAAGTGATACTGAGGTTTGGAGTCTTGAGAGTTGGGGGATAGGGGCAGTGGCACTATTCTTCAGAGCTGGAGGATCCAGTGGTTCCTACTTGGGCATGAGACCACAGGCCATTGGGAGGGGCCATAGAGCAGACATGCACAATTAGGCATCTGTTACTCAAGGGAAATTATCTGAAAGTCTAAATAAAATTTGAGAAATCATTTTAGCCAGAACATAAGTGATAGGCCTTTTCTAATATGCTTCATGTAGAGTAACTCATTTAGTCTTCAAAACAACCCTGTTGGGGCAGGAGAGATGGCTCAGTAGAATAAGTGCTTCACTGGCAAGCACAAGGGCCTGAGTTCAATCCCTGGTTCTGGAAAAAACAAAACAACAAACAAACAAACAAACAAACAAAAAAAAAAAACCCTGTGAGACATGTAGTGGTTTGGATAATGTCCTCCAAGAACTGATGGCTACTTAGATCCTCAGAATATGATCTTATTTGGGAAAGGGTCTTGAGATGTGGTTAGGATGGGATTGTGCTGGATTAGATACCCCATATCCCATATCCAATGGCTGGAGTTCTTATAGGAAGAGAAGGGTTCACCTAGTGACTCAGAAGGACATGGCAGGTGGAGAGAGGCACAGGTCTCAGAAGTGTCCCAAGAAACACCAGAAATTGTGCTAAAGAACAGGTGGGGCCACCAGAGGCTGGAAGCTGCAGGACTCTTGCCAGGAACCTCTGCATTGAGCAAGGGCCCACTGACACCTTGGTTTTAGAGAGCATTATCTCCCCAACTTGTGGGAAAGTAAGTTTCCTTTCTTTGAAGATGCCAAGTTTGTAGTAACTTGTTAAGGCAACGCTGGGAAACTCATACGAAGTGTACACTTTTGTGGCTGCATTTTGTAAGCAAAGAAAACACAGCACAGACAAGGTGAACCCTCTTAAGGTCAAGGGGCTACGTGGAGCTGGATTCCAAACCCAGACTTGCTGGCTTTAGATTTCTGCACGTACTCAGTACCTACACTGCCTCTATTGTCATTTTCCTTACCTGATAATAAAAACAGGCCTAATGTGTGTGTAGGGAAACAGTGACAGGGCAGCATTGCCTGGAGGCAAATTGTTGCTCCAAATATATACAAGACCAGCTCCAAACCACTTTTTCCTGTCTAGCTATTTGATTATAAAACCACTATATGCTGTCTTGTCCAAACCCAACACAATAAAATAAGCATGCTTTCTATCTAAGAGGCAATCAAGAGCTAGCAAAGACAAGAATTTACTTGTAGTATTATATGGCATCTCTTCTGATTATCTAAATCCTCATCATTAAAGTTTTCTGTTTACTTAGCTTCTTTTATAGCCTGAATTAATGGTTTCAGGGACCCACAGTTCTGTAAGGTCAGCTTTATTTCTCATCTCTCATCTTGTGTACACATTAAAAAAAAAAAGAGGATTTGATTGTAGATTCTGTAACTATCACAAAGATGCACCTTGAGACCATAATGCTTAAATGAGATAAATCAGACACACAAGTTTAAATATCACATTGTTCCTCTTATTTGAGTGTTGCAGTTTGTGCCTCAGTGTCCCCCCAAAGCCTCATGCAGTCATGGGGCGACTTCTGGAGTGTGTGATTGATTCTTGATCCAAAGATGGGATTGTGGATGTGAGTGCAACACCCGCCCTGGGGTAGTGTAATCTGCGTTACAATGTAAGGAGGGGAGAGAGGCTAGCTAGCTGCCAGACCTGCTGCTTCTCCTTTTGCTCTTGCTCTTTGCCGCTGCCATGAATGGCTGCTCTTCCCCATCATACGCCGCTCTGCCTTAGAGCCAGTTGAGTAGGGACTGAAACCTCCACAAACTGTGAGCTAAATAAACCTTGTTTTCCTTAATTTTGGCTGTTTGGTATTTTGTCCCAGCAATAAGAGAAAAGTAACTGGAACAATGAGAAACATGAATTCTAAATAAAAAGCAAAATAAAAGATGGATAATAGGAGTGAGGAGATAGATATGAAACAGGAAGTGATTCAAGAGATGAAGGGAGGGGACAGGGGAAGACAGGGGCCAGATTTAAGGATTTAAGATGCACTGTACCAATTCCACATGAGGCGTGTAAGCATCCTGTCCTGTAAATATGTCCTAATAAAAAAATAGAAACTCTGTATTACATGATGACCATGTAGTAGGTGGTCAGACATGCTTTCAGAGTGTCTGGAGGAAGAGTTATGCCCCTGTGACTGAATTATTTGGAGGGTTGGAACAAGACCCCAGATTTCACAGGGACACTGACTGAAGTAGAGATATACCTTCTGTCATGGTGGGTGGGACATAAATGGTGTCCTGTTTGTTGTTCAGGGTGGCACTTTGAAATGATTTCCCCATTATAGAGGTAAAGGAGACAAAGAATAGGGAGGAAGACTGCCTGGAAGATTACACAGATTTAAATTGTCAGAGCTGGGATTCAAGCCCGTGCTTCTCCTCCTTTGTTTGCTAACTTTGGCCTGCACCAAGTGAAGATGGTTACCAGGGCCATGAGAGGATAGGTCCAGGAACTTTTTGTGTCAGTTTGCAAAAGACATTCATATTTTCTATCTTTTAGCTGATAGTTTTCCATAGAATGAAAAGTAGCTTAAGACCTGCATCGTAATCCTCTGCTCTACGGAAGACAGCTGCTATTACACCGGAGCTGACAGACTCAGGAAACTTACTTTAGACAGTGTTGCCCAGGAAATACACTTGCCTACTTCTAGATACTTATTTGTGCCTATTTCAGATGTTTATACGGTTAAGGGTTGGTAAGTGCTTCACAATTTAAGAATAATAAAAATGAGAAGTCTTTCTGTTGCTCATTTAGCTTAATGTCATTTCATACTAAAATTACAGATTTTTCTCCTATGGGCTTCTAGTTTGTAAACATCATTTTCTACTTGTACTTCTGAAACTTTGTACACCAGCAGAGGGAGCTGTGCAGCCACAGGCCGTTGCCAACCAGCGGAGCTCTGAACCCTGAAGCCTTCCTTCCTGGTTTCATTGCCAACAGGGGGAAATACTGACTCAACTCCGGAAGCCCATGTGGTGTTTATCTAAGGGATCAAAACACTCCTAAGGGAATCTGTTGACCAATTACAAGGGGTAAAACAGAACGTTATTTATCCAGCACACATTGGACTGGCTCCATAGGATCTGTTCTAGTCTACTGAGTAATTATATAATTATGAAAAAAATTATATATATATATATATATATATATATATATATATATATCAGGGATTAAATGGCCTGTCTGGAAAATGAGGGACGCTGATATAAATGCAAAAGACTCTTGGGCTGGACTTGCAAGTAAAGTGTAGGGCCTCTGGTGAGTCAACAATTAATTAGTGTTGATGAAAGCAAGCTTTGGCTTGACAAGGAGGCTCTGTGGTATTTACTTTTGGAATATTTTACATAGCTAATTTCAGTATATTGATATGTTAATTAAAATTGATTCACATTAAAATGAAGACCATCAGGTGTTTCTCCTTTTTATTAGACTGTGTTCTCACAAAATGTATCTTCATCCAAAAACTCATTTACATTCATGCTACTCAAAAACAAATGGCTTAATGTAACAATGTTTATATTACCAAGGCTTGAAACATTTTGCCTTGTGTTTGGGTAATTTGAGGTCAGATTTAGTCATTTATGTAAATTGGTATTCATGTACCTTTTTATAATTTTAAAGTAGATTAGAATTTACCTTAAATTTGCATTAGGTATAAGATACATCTGTCTGCCCAATAATAAGATGTTAATTAGATAACAGAATGATCAGAAGACATTTTGCCCACCACCGTCTAAGACAGCTCAAAGAAAAATCAATTTTATTATTTTTTCAAAATGTTTAGGATGATATAAAATTGGGATGAGAAAGTACAATGAAATTAACATTATCAGATAGCCTGAGAATCTGGCAGTCAAATGTCTTCCCCACATCTGCTGCGAGCATTCACCGTATGTGATTCAACATCTGAGTCATGGAGAAGTTGACAAACATGGCATGTAAAAACAGTAAAAGTCAAATTCTGTAGGTGTAGGAAATCATGGAAGGTCAGTAAACAACATTTTGCGAGAAATCATTTCACAAGTGCTAATTAAGTCATTGAGTAGAGGAGGAGCTGCAGCAAGCATCCAGGGTAAGGCTAGAAGGTTCAGGAGAGTTCTGGTCAACCTCATTAATCTCTTTTCAGGCTTAAAGCACAAAGAAGTAGTGTTGGAAAGTACAGATCCATACTCCTTTCTGTTTTTCTCTTCTGGTTTTTATGTGTATCGCAGCTTTAATTCTGCCCTAAGCCTTGATAGGCTCCACTTATTTGTGGTTTTAAGGCAGATGATATAGCTGGAAAGAGGGAATAATTCGTTCTGTGTCATTCTTCTGGACGTTCCAAATCCTTGACTTGTGCAAAATGTGCTAATAACTGTTCTAAGACATCCAGACTGCTTCTCACAAAAAAAATAATTTTCTTCAAGCCAAACATCAATATAATAAAAAGAACTCAATTTCTACTCTTCAAGTAATACTATAAATATATATTTAAAATAAAATAGATTTTATTTATTTATTTTTTAATGTATTTGGTACAGGGTCTCACTAGGCAGCTCGGAGTCGTAGAGATCCTCCTGTTTTCAGCCTTCCTAGCACTGGGATTACAGGCGTGTACCACCATGCTCGGTCTCTGTCTTGGCACATGCACCTCGGGGTGGGATCAGCTCGGCATGTGGTTCCCAGTCCCTGCATCTGTCTAAGAGAGCTCCACTGAGCTATCTTGCTGGCCATATAAAATAAATGTCAGACCAAAACCTTGTGGGTTTTTTTCTTTTTTACCACACAAAAGTCAATTTTAAGATCTACTTTTACACAACATAAACATCATCCAGTTGTAACTCTCAATACATGAAGTATTTTGCTTTTCACAGAACTACTATAAAGTAAAGCAAAATTTACCTTTTGATCATAAAATGGGTTCAAAAAGGATACTCTTCAAGGTTTGACACTCTTCAGACTTTTGTTTTGTGTAGTATAATTAGCTAATAGGAACCTAAAATTAAGGAAAATACTTCTCTAGGTAGCACAGTCCAAATGAATAATTATTACTTTATTAACTACTTTCTAAAATAAACTATAAGAAGAGCTTTCCACGTGGCCATCTGTGACAGTGAATAGCAATCGCATTTCAATTTGGCCCAAGAGTTTAGCTCTCTGAAATAAAGACACCTACTGTTTTAAGGCAACGCTTTAGCTTTTGAAGCAACATTTTAGCTTTTGAAGCAACCAGACAAATCATGTTGTACGGAATGGAGGAAATCTTGAAAGTTGAAAGTGAGTTTAAGGCCATTTCTGTAGCACAGAGGATGTGTGCTACTGAGAGTTCCTGGCTCAGGGAGAGCTCCGAAGTAAGCCTCCTGTGTCTGGCCTTGCATTCACGGTGATTCTCCTGCCTCAGTCGCCCGAGCACTAGGATGGAAGCTGTGTACCCTCACCCCCAACTGCTCTAATTTTTTAAAAATCAAACTTCAGTCTTTGAAGGTGCACTTTCTTGCTTGTCAAAATACCATTCTGCAAACGAGAAGGGGACCAAGACGTGGAGAGATGTAGAAGGGAGAAAGGAAAAGAAAAAGAATGAAGATGTGTTCTGTATGCACACTAACCGCCACGAGGAATGTAATCATTCTGTACTATAAACTAACAAAAATAAAATACACCTTACAATAAATACCAAAAGTACAATAAAGACCTCCTAATCTTAGGTCACAGTGTTGATCACTTTTCATCCAACAAGTGAGGACTTGTGTCCATTTTCTGCTTCTGTTCCCCTCGGACACCAGCTCCCACATGCCCAGAAAGCATTTCACTTGTCACCGCTCCTGCTGCTCATTTCTGTTTTCTGTGACCACTAGATTTCCAGGGTCAAGGAGAATGATCGACTTTCTGACAGTTAAAAAACAGAAGCAAGGGAATAAGCTGCAACCTCAGGACCAGCAGAAGTCAGAGAAGGGAGAAAGGAAAAGAAAAAGAATGAAGATATGTTCCGTACACAACTTCCACGAGGAATGTAAGTGTTCTGTACTATAAACCTGTACTAACAAAAACAAAATACACTTTATAAGAAATACCAAAAGTGCAAGCACTTCTCTTCCTAATCTGAGGTCACTGTGTTGGTCATTTTTGCGAAGAGTCTCACTTCAAGAGCCACTCCAGACTCCCAAAGACCTCCATAAATTCTAGCTCCAGCTACATTTAGCATGAAAATTTCTACACGTGCTGTAATGATGAAACTGTCTGACCCTAAGTTAGTTCACAGGAAGTCAATGCAATCATGAAAGCAGGTATTGATTATAAAATGGGTATTGATTATGAAATGTTACAACAGGGCCCAAGAGTACTGTGCATTGAATTCCCATTAAAAGATGTCTCAGGGCCAGCCAAATAGCTCAACAGATTAAAGCACCTGTAAGCAGGCACAGGGGCTGGGGGTTCTAGCCCTGGGCCTGTTACGCCAGTGCTGCCCCCAGGGTGCACTGAGATAGCAGTTGAGGCTGGGTGTGGTGGCGTACACCTGTAATGCCAGCTCTTGGGAGGCTGTAAACAGGCGCATCACTGGGAGTCCGATCTTGTAGTGAGACTCTGAACACCCTGTAGACCCTTTCCTAAAAAACAAAAATAAATAAAATAAAATAAAAGATGTCTCATCACTTAGGCCTAACTATGAAGGATAAAGGAAGTACAGTGTGGCACCCTTTGATCATCATATCAGAGAGGATGCAAGAGAGAACACAGATCACAATTTCAATGTCGCTGTGATGAGAAGTTTCCTCAAAATGTAACCTCTGCATGCTCTTACTCTTACTTGGTATTTTGCTTCTTAATGAAAGAAAAGAAATGGTAAACCTTCCTCAAAACTTAACCTGGGGTGTTTAGAACTGTGTAATTCACTTGTTTAAAATGATACAAAGTCCAGAACTTTGCTCAGAGTTCACGTTTAATAAATATTTATGTCTTGATTGACAGTAGTGTTGATATTCTTTACTGTTCCCACAAAAAAAAAAAAAAAAAACCTTAGCTGAGGGAGCACAATGAGTTCTTCCACGACTGAAATGTGGGGTACACTGTCATCAGAAAGAACTTGCTGAGGAGGGGATTAATGACACTGTTGTTAAAATTATCTTCCAGATCAGATTCTTTCTCTGGAACTTCAAATAATAATATTAGGCTTTAAAAGGAATATGTTTAGACAAATTTTATAGACCAGCACAAGTTGGTGAAGAATGTAATCCTACCTTCAATTTACCCAATTTCTTAATTTATTCTGACATTTTTATATCATGACACATTTTTGCTTGGATTTCCATTAATGTATTTGGGAGCTAACATGATATTTCGACTTCTCACAAGTTGTAGCTATTATTTAGAAAAAAAAAAAGAAAAGCAGATTGGCGGTGTAGTCAGCCACTTGTATAAACAACAACCATGGCAACTGACCGATCAACTGAAGTAAATATGCTCTAAGGAGTCTAATTTTTGAAAATTAACTCGGTGAATCAATGTCTTGGCCCTATCTTCCCATTCCATGTCTTCAAAGCATTTAGAAAAATACATCCCATATGAAGTATTCCAGTCTTCTTAGCATATATGCCTAATGTCTACAGTCCTTGTGGAGTTGGTGCATGTACTCAATACAGCTTCATTACATTGTTCATCTCCCTTTCCTCCCTCAACCCCTCCTGCCGACTCTTGATCCCCTTTCCATCTGAGAAAGGTCTCATTTGCTCCTTCTCAGTGTCTTCAGTTTGCTCCTCATTTCTACTTTGGATTTCTCATATTGGAAAAGCCTTGAAATACTTAAGCTCCTGTGCCTGATTTTCTTCACTCTACAGTACGGTCTCAGGGTGCAACCAATTTTTGTACAACTGACTCCAACTTATCTTTCTTTCTTTCTTTTTTTTTTTTTTTTTGGCGGTACCAGGGATTGAACTCAGGACCTTGCATTTTCCAGGCAAGTGTTTTATTCTACTGAACTATCTCCCTGGCCCTATCTTTCTTTATGGCAGTCATCTTTAAGGGTATCCCAAAATGCTCTCTCACCTCTAAATGAAGTCCCAGATTCTAATCCCATGGTGCAGCAGGGCTTGAACAAGTCCCCAGCCTCTGTCTTGCTCTCTCCCACGGACTGCATCCCTGCTCATGATTCAGAGGTTCTGGGTCATTTCACACACCGAGCTCCCCGTCTAACAAACTCTCTGCTGGAATTCACCCTTCATACCTCTCCCTCAAAGCCCTTCAGTGACAGTGAAGTTCATTTCTTCTGTGAAGTCATTCCCAGCTGTGATGGAGCTGGCTAGTTCCACCTTTGTTGCAAATACATTCTCCATACCGATCTTAGGAAACTGATAATTAACCTTTGCAAAACTTTCTTTCCCATCTGCCTACATTTTTCTTATAGACAGAGACGGCATGTAGCTCATCCTGAGCTGAAGGAGACTAATCCAAAACCTGTTAGGTTACAAGCATTTTGGAGATGCTTATAGGGTGAGTGGATAAATAAATAAGTACACCAGAAATTTCATTTTTTCCCCAAGATAGCTAAAATTAGACCAGGATATACATATTTTTAAATTAGAAAGGTTACTCACTGATAGACTCAGCATTTGCTAAGTTTTATATAATACAAATGAAGACAGACAAGATCACTCCTGACGCTGGCTGTCCAGGAGGAATGCTCAGTCCAGCAAGATCATCACAGAGATAGGGCCTTGGAAATGGCTCAGGTGTATCTAATGCCTTTTGAGTCTTAAAGAAACACAGCTCAAGGATTTAAAATGGAAGTGGGGCAGAGTGCAGAAAAAGCTTTTCCAGAAATGTGGCTGCACAAGAAAATGATGAAGATATTTGAAAGCGTGTGCTATTGTTAAGGTGCTAAGTGAGCCCAAGCTCACTGCAGCATTAAAAAAAAGAAGAAGCAGCAGCAGCAGGAGGTGAGGGTAGCAAGGCATGCGGCCAAGAACATAAGCTGCTCTGCTCATTATTTTCAGGGACTTACACTAAAGAGATAGCCTGAAGGATGTTCAAAAACACAGACTGTGAGCAAGAGAGAGGTGTGTGGTCAGCTGTCTAGGGAAGGGAAGGTCAGTTACAAGACCAAAGGCAAGCTTGATTTCATAAACTACTGTGGCATTTGTTCTATTATGAGTTAAAATACAAAACCTGTAGTTGGGCCTGGTGGCACACACCTGGAATCCCAGCACTGAGAGGGCTGAGGCGGAGGGTGGTTGACAGTTTGAAGCCATTCTGGACTACATGGCAATATTGTATTTCAAAAAGCCAAAAACCAAAACCAAACAAAAATCATTGAAAACAAGGGAATTATGCATTTTGTAAAAAATGGTATGGAACGATTTTGTAAAAATATTTCCATTCATTAGGACATTAGAGGATCTTTGGATTTTTTTCAGAGAAACAAGACAAATGACAGATAGACAAAAGAAAAAGATGAAAACCATTGTGATTCCCACAGAATTTCATAGGATGTGCATAAAAGAAAGCTCTTGTCCCAAGTCAGCCTCCTCAAGCACAGGGACACTTAACATGGGATCCTGTTCTTCTCTGAGCCTAACTTTCTTTTCTCAGAGATACCACTTATTGACATTCATTTCTGTAAAAATCAGATAAATTATACAAAACAGATCTCATGATGAAGCACTGTACAAGTATAAAATGTTATAAATACACTACTTTTGCAAATCTCTGCTTTAAGTAAAGCCAGCAGCCAATTTACAAGGTTTGAAAGCTATCATCAATTGCATATATCTAAGTTTAAGGCATAAGTTGAAGGCATAATTGCATATATCTAACAGGACAATGTAAATCTTGTTCCAGAGTACACTGCACTTGGTGTTAAATGAAGGAGCACAATCCTGGAGTGATGACATCTACTTAGTTTATTACTAAAGCATTATTTAATTTTCTTCCTGAAACTTCCATTCACATTAGTAAGAATGGGATACATACATCAAGTACCATTATTTTACCTACACTAATGGACAGAATCATGTATATTGTTGTGGAGCAAAAGAGAAATATCTCTATTTTTAGCAAAATTTATTATGCAGACATACGTTCTATAGCATACCAACTCAAATAGGAATTAAGTTCTAATTTAGGGCTGCCCAAAGAAATAGCAAAAGTCAAGGAATACACAAAAGAGACTGAAGTATCTTGTTATGCCAAAAAGTAGTGACACACTAAAACAAACAAAAAACAAACATCTACATCACTAAGATGTGTCAAAAGGAGACAGGGCTCAACTGAAAAGAGCTCCTAGTTGCCAAAGCTGCTATGATGTATTTAACCAAGAAAATTGGGAAGTACTGGGTTAGACTCAAAGTATAAAATACGTGTCCATGTACCCAGAAAGATGAAAAGAAATGACAGAATAAGTAGCATCATGGGAAAAGAGGCAACAAATTCCAAATCATTTGTGAATATACATTTCCTTCCTGAAAGTGGATGTAACTCCCCACTTTAAGTGTGAGCTACACAAGGCAATTTCATTCCAAAAAGTAGCACAGTGTGGAAAGGATGCAAGCAAGTCACTTCACAGGGGAGAAGCCTGATAGATGTGACCCAGATCAGATGGTTGGTCTTGTTGGATGCCTGGATGCTTTACGTCATGTCAAGGAAATGTCACTTTGTCTCTAGGTTTTCTTAAAAAAAAAAAATCCATTACCCTGGTTTGGTCTTGAGAAAACCATCAGATAAATCCAGATGTAGGATATCCTGGAAAATACTCCACCAATACTTTTCCAAATGCTCAGAAGTCTGAGAAATTGCCAGCCAGAGCCAAGGGACACCCAGGGAGGCATAAGTGCAGGTAACTTGTAAAACATGGAACTCTTGGATGGGTGCTGTCATTGTTTGTGTCCTGTTGTCCCCCAAAGCCTCATGCAGTCATGAGGTGGGGACTTCTAGAGTTTGAGATTAACTCATGATCCACTGGGACTATTTCCTGTGAAATCTACTTTTGTGCCCCTAAATTCACCATATATCATCACTCTGTTCATAAGATTTTGAAACACAATTCTTCTTAAATATCAGCACCCCGGAGAAACAGGTATCCTGAGGCTGGAGGGCAGGGCCTGAGCAAAATGAAGGAAGCCATGAATTTTGTTCAAGAGGAAGTAAAATGTTAGAGCTAAATTCACAAGCCTGCCTGGTGTAGAGCTCAGAAAAAGGGAACAGGTTAGAAATCCACATGCTTCTTGGGACCCGGTGACTGCCTGCACTGACTTCTGTATTTCTTCCATAGGGATGAGACCAAAATTGTAGCAGGAATTTCCTCTTCCTCAGAGGCCTGTCATCCCTGCTGACTGTGCCCTGACTCTCTGCCTCCCCTCTGTAGCCCTCAGCGGAAAGGGAAGAGAAGCATTCCTCCCTCTCCATGTGGGGCTCAAGCGACTCAAAATAATTCTGCCTGTTTCGCACTGTCCTATGCAGTCTCTTCTCACTTTTTGTTTTGGTTTGCCCCCCTTTTGCCATCCTGTGTGGTAGGCATCATCTGCACTTCACTGATAAGCAGTTCGCCCCTTGATTTTTATGCAAGTCGCACAGATAATAAATAATGCTGCTGAGGTAAGAATCCTGATCCCTGTCCCTCGAGTCCGTGTATTTTCTGCTCTGGTCCCATGATGTCATGGGACCAGCAGCCTCATCCGCCTGACAAGTCGTCCTCCAATGGTATTCCTAGTCCTAGCCTCACCATTGTCATCTGCCTCCTGTCAAAGATTAGTGTAGCCTCATTAGGCCAATTTGATTCCCCTCTCTGAGTTATTCCTTATTTGCAATTATTGCTTTATTATGGGAAGAGCTTGAAATAGAATAAAGTGTCATGATCACAGCTGTCATCAGAGGGGAAAAAATAACCCTCCGAGTTAAAAATTCCTCATGCATTAGAAGATTTATCTGACACATCAGAAGAACAATCTCAATAGTACACTAGCTATATTATCTTTTACAAAAATATGACAAAGAATGAAAAGAAGATGTTTTGCAGAAGTAAATGAAAAATCCAACTTGCTAGGCATTAAGAATGGTAATGTAACACTAATAGGCTCTGCTACACCAAGCCATTTTTCAGTCAGCTTCATTGTTTAATGTTCAGATTTCATTTAAATCGATAGCACTTACTTTGCTGTATTCAGCAGAAGGTATTTGAATTCCAGTAAAACTTGCACATGTGCATGTGCAGATACACACACACACACACACACACACACACACACACAATTGGCATGGAATGAGTCAGTCATTTTCTGTCCCAAGATTCACATCCACTCTGAAAACCTGATTAAAATGATCCAACAATAGTTTAATTGGCTGTTCTGTAGATTACAGAGCTGACCACCATATAAACAGACACTAGAGTTGTGTATGTGGGTATTTTCATTGGCTCTCATTATTCTGATAAACTTGAGAACTTGCTACTTAGTAATCATAAAGCAATGTGCTGCACAGTGTATTGAAAAAGCACGTCTGTTTTGCATGCATGCTTCAACTTTTGTTATTTTTATGCATAATTAATGCATGACTCAGCTGTGGAAAACATGTGATGAGCACAAGGAGCCTAAACTACAGCAACCTCCCTAACAAGAGTGCTAGGGGAGACACGGGTCTGTAGGAAGCGGCTCCTGGTGCAGCAAGTCCATCCCATACTGATTACATGGTGACAGCCAGGGATCAGTGTCATGTAGAGGGAGATGCCTGGATGCAGTGTTCTCTCCTAGTCCTGCTTGACTTGATATTTTTATTATACCCTTGTATAAAAATACAATAGACAAGTTTATCTTATCTGTGGATGACACCCTATTGAGATAACTGGAAACAGAACGGATGATAGAATCAGGATACAAAAGCTGATTTAGCAGCAGATTCTACCAGTAGACGATCCTAAGGAAATGACAGCGCAGACTCGGTTTTTGTCCAGAAAAAAAGAGGGGCTTAAGGTTAAAAAAGGAGTGAATGGTAGATATGGAAAACAATATGTATAAAAGATTCAAAACTGAATTTATAGTCCACTCACTATCTGTCAATAATGTGCATAGCTGCCAGAAAAATCACAGAAGGTTTGCTGTTGCATGTGTAGCATTAAGTTTCCTGAAACAAAAAAGTATCGGACGTAATTGAAGTCTCCATTCTGTTCCGGTCAGCTCACACTTTAAATATTAGATTGATTTTAGAAGGCACAAGTCAATGTATGAGAAGATTAAGAATGATTGAGAAAAATAAAAACCTAAATAGCAGGGATAATTGGCATCACATTAAGATAAGAACCTGATATATGTCTTGAAATATTTCAATATCTATCATTTTTAAATGTGTCACAAATAGTAACAAGATGTAAATAATAATCTAGGACTATACTTTGCTAAGGATGTCAGTGGAAGTCACCAGATATTGGGAAAATATTCTGTCAACAAAAACACAGTGTTGGATATATGCTTTTATCTTAAAAATAAATGTATAAGTACTTCTTCTGTTCCAATCATCCTGTTAAACTCAGAAGACATGAGGACAAAGAAAGTAGATATAGTTGCCACTATCACATAGGTTACTTTTGAGCTAGTTGGAGAGATAAAACCTAAATAAATAATTGGATGTTGTGATGACCACAATGAAAAACTACAACATTTAAAATTTTTTTTTAATTTATTTTTGTGGAACCAGGGATTGAACTCAGGTCCTTGGGTTTGCCAGGGAAGCACTTATTCCACTGAGCCATCTTCCCAGCCACAATGAAAAACTACAAAGAATTTATAACACTACAGAGAGTCAATAGAGTTTACAAAATGAAGAGTGTTCAATATGAAATGTGAAGAAAAGTACCATTCAGGGACTCATCTTTAAAGGCAGGGCTTACAAATGATTAGGAATTGGTCAGATGAAGAATGACAAAAAGAAAGCAATAGGAGAGAACATTCTAGGAGAAAGAAAGCATACTTCTTTCTTTTTTTCTTGAATCCAGAAAGAGCTTAGTGCATTAAGAAGCTGATAAAATGCCAGTGTACAATTTGCTCACATTTATAAACATTTACCACACTTATCAGAATACCCCAGGAGGTCCTCTGTTGCTTGGGTGGATGGGTGGATGGATGGAGGAAGAGTAGGTGGGTAGGTGCTGACAACACAACAGCTTCGTCTCAGCTATCTTTTACTCTAGGGAATCAGACAAGAGACCACAGATGGGAACAGCAGTCAGTGAGCTTTGGAAACCCTCATCTGGACCAGAAACCTTACTTAAGGGCAGCAGGGAGCCATCAGAAGCTTGGCTCAAGCAATCGCTTCTGTGTTTTAAAAGCTTAACCCTGGCTGTAATATTGAAAACTGACGGGAAGAGAGGGGAGGAAGGCTGGCAGAGAGAAGTGTGACTGGAATGTGGTGGTGACACTAGTGATGAGAGCAAAGGGTGGATGGGAGAAGATCCTAAGGGGGTGGAATCCACAAGACCCGGTGGTCAAGTGTGAGAGGGGGAGAAGGCATTAGAGAGCCCTGGACTCTCCTTGAGGTGACCTTTCCTACGAGTTCAGCCCAACCAGTACACAATTTTAGAGGGTGATGAAGAACTCTGTTATTCGTCTTTCCATCAACATAACCAAATATTGGCCATAACTCACTTATAAAGAAAAAAAATCACTTCTTTTGGAGCATCATTTTAATTTATTTGTTTATTTGAATTTTAGGGAAGGGTCTACAGGGTGGTCAGGGTCTCAGTATAAGATCAGACTCCTAGTGATCCGTCTGTTTACAGCTTCCCAAGAGCTGGGATTACAGGCGCATGCCACCACGCCCAGTCTTAATTGCCATCTCGGCATTCTCTGAGGGTGGGCCAGCACTACAGGCCTGGTAATTGAACTCCCAGCCCCTGAGCCTGCTTGCAGGCGCTTTAATCTGCTGAGTTATTTGGCTGGCCCCCAAAATCTTTGGAATTTTTTTTTTTTGAGGGGTGTGCTGAGACCTTGCAGGACCTCGCAGTTGCCAGGCAGGCACTGTGCCACTACATGACATCCCCAGCCCTGGAGCACCATTTTAGAGGTGACAGTCTATGGTTTGTTGCATTTGTGGTGAAACTGCACATCATGGTGGGAGTCCATGAGCGAAGGCAACTGCTCATGTCATGGGCAGAGGGAAAGAGAGCGAAGAGGGCCTGGGTGCACTGTCTGCTTCAAGGATACCACCCACAACGCCTCATCTCTCCCACCTTCTCCCAGTAGTATCAAGCCTTTGATACATGCATGGGCCCTTGGGGGACACTCATCTAAGTCATAGCAGAACTAATTCACCAAATCAGATGTTCTGTTTGACCAAGGGGAGAAAGGGTGGGGAGAAAAGAAATATACAAAAATGGAAGCATATGAATAAGTAGGAACAGGAGCAGAGAGAAAATTGGCCAGAGAAAAAGAAAGAAAAGCAGAAGAGAGTCACAAGTGTGACATCAGTTCGGTGAGCTCAAATGATACTCGCTTTTGAGCAGAGAACCATGCGCTCAGATTCCCTAACTACAGTTCAGTTATTCAACAAGTACATACTGAGCCCCTACTATGTACCAGAGATTATTCTAGATGGTAAGATATCGATATGAACAAAATTCCATGTAATCTAAAAAGAGGAAAACTTTCATGAGTTTAGGAAACATGACAGTTGTCTATAGATTAAGGTGAAATGGTAGAAATGTGATGTAGGATCTCTCCTGACCTCCTGTAGCTTCTCACAACCAGAGAGAAGGAAGGAAACTGCCCAGCTTGTTTTGTGTGTTTTGTTTTGTTATACTAAGCAGTTCCTCACGGTATCCTTCATGAAATCCTTTGTGCTACTGCTGTCGAAGCTGTGAATCACATCTGTTGATGCTTTACTCTCCCAGAAAACATCTTTACTCTCAACAATTGCATGTTTCATTGAAATTTGAAGAATTCTACATCTCAGAGCACCGTATTTAGCATCTCAATAACATTTCCTTTGTTCAGTTATGTTTTCAATGATTGGATCTTTTTAATGTGTTTGCAATGTAGCATATGTTGCCATTACTTAATTTTGTCTTGAAATATTCATTTTTTAGCTCTTAGGGAAAGATACACTGAATAAAACATGTCGACTTGTTTTTCTCTTTTCGTTTTTTCATAAGTTGGAGAGCTGTAAAGATATTTAGTGGTTATAAATGAGAAACTAAAGGATTACTAGTAACACCCTGGTGTTCTCTGGAAAGAATAACGGTGCTTTCATAAGACCACAACTTGCGACCACAGATGGTTGTCATTGAAGGGTAATCTTAGGGGCTCAATTTTATAAGGACGCATGAAAAATGTGCAATAGAACTAACTTTCCTAAGCAATAGGATTCCACATTCTCAGGATATTTGAAAGCTAAATAGAATGAGCACCAAGAGCCCTTGGGGCTTTAAGTTTAAGATTTTCCTTTAAAAATAATGCTAGTATTCTCTGAGGATTTGAGAACAGTATTGCTTAATTTAGCCTAAGTCAGCCCAAAATAGGACAGAAGAAATAATTAAACTAGTGAACGTATAGTTTTCATCATTGTCCATGAATGCCAAAACTGATGTGTCTTTAAAATGCAAAATCACTGAACATGGAGAAAATATCTTTAAAGTGCTAACACCTCTCCTCATGTAGGGAGGCCCAGTAATCTCAATAATTACCTCCGAGTAAACTTCACAGTTGATGACTGCACTATTTACTAGCCTCACAACAAGCAAACATGGTATTTGTGAGCTGCACAGGAAGGAAGTTTACCAAAAGCAGCTATCAAGATCACCAATTATATTCCACCTCCCTGAAAAGCCTCCACATCCAGAGAGAATACAGAGTGGAAAATTTATCTCCCAATTTAGACATCTCTGCAGCCCCGGATGGAAATGGAGCTGGACCACAGTGCGATGAGCCCCTGAGCCCACAGCCCACGCGTCAGCCTGGGGCACGAGCCACTGGACCAGATTCAGCCTCCTCCTAGGAATATTTTTGTGTCAGAAATCAAAGCAGCCTTTGCTCGACCTGAGGCACAACAAAATGCTGACATGCTTACATGTTTTTTTCAGCAGTTCCAATTTTGAAGAAAAATTTTGGAAAAATGCCCCAATCTGAATAAGCATACCTGGTTATTTCAACAGCTGTTATGAGTAGAGTGAATAGCTGTTTGTTTGTGTTTCTTTTGGGGGGGGGGTTGTGGGGTACTGGGAATCACACTCAGGACTTTGCGCTTGCCAGGGCCACTGAGGTTTATCCACAGCCCTTGCTTATGTTTCTTAGAGCCCTCCTGACAGGAGGCAAAAGGGCCACACTTACCACCAAATCTCCCCCTAAATTCAAGTTATTGTGCTTTGCTTCAACCAAGAAAAAATAATAGCAATTGCTAACACTGGCAAGGGTAGTTAGAAACTAGGAAAAGTCTCTTTGAAGGAGATAAGGCAGTCAAAGGAAAAAAACCAGTCTTTATCATTAGTTTGGGAGGCTGAATTTCTAGATGAAGGTTCTGAGATCCCTAGTCCTTGCTTCTTGTATCACGTATTATACACTTGATGATACTAAGTTTTAAGCAGAAAGTATCTCGTCACTCTACTGAGTCACTGGCCCAGGCTAGCTCTGGCTTATGTTTTAGTGCATGATCCTCCAACATGGCTGGTCCGCTCAGTACTCAGAACTCAGTACTCCTGACACCCAAGGCATGACCAGGACAGTACCTTTCATGGCGGGTGGTGTGTACACGCTCTGTTTCCTCTGCTTGGGGGATGCGTTCTGCGGCTGTGGACAAAGGGAAAAGAGTGAAAGTGTTGGATGTGGGCCAAAGCTACGCTGCCACCCGACCTGGCGGGGAAATGACGCTGTGGTCTATTTCAAAGCACTTTCTCACACCTACATCAAGATAGGCTAGGAAGTCTATTGCATCGGTGTTCATCTACTTTGGTCTTTTTTTTTTTTTTTTTTTTTT
>NW_004524601.1:18507726-18517107 GCF_000260255.1 Octodon degus
TCTTTGTGCAAACAGAAGATTAATGGTGCTCAAAGCCTTTATCAACATGTTGGTATTTACCTGACAAAAGAAAACCATTAAAAAGTAAAATGTTCACCCAGCTGCCAAATGCCTATCAACCAAGCAAATAGTACAAACAAATGCCTCTGAATCAAAATGCTTTGGTCTGCCACAGGTGCAGGTGGGGTGACTACTGATGCTAAGCGTGTGACTGAATGACATTTCTGGGTACTTCTATTGTTCCCATCATGCCTAGTTGGTTTTAAGAAACAATCACCTCTGGAATTTCTTTCGTATCTTCGACATACATGTTCAAAGATCGAGTATCAAAGTAATTACAGAAAAGTGCTTTTGTATTGTTTACTAACAGTATTAAGCCTAGGTGATAAAGTACTTCATATTTAAGTAAAACCTTAGCTTTGAGGGAATTTTGTGTCTACATCTCACTAAATACTTTTAAAATCTTGTGAGATAAAAATTTGATATTTTTCCTTTCCACATGTTCCTCTTTAGGTATTGCTACATGACCAATCATGTGCTTATGGGATTTAATTCTTAAATGCTAGCCAATATTTGCTGCATGTCTGAGCACAAGTTTGCTCCCATCTTTGTTTTTGTTTGTTTGTTTTTGTATTTTTTTAGGGAAGGGACTACAGGGTATTCAGGATCTCACTACTAGATCAGACTCATAGTGACCTGCCTGTTTACAGCATCCCAAGAATTGGGATTATAGGTACGTGCCACCATGCCCAGTCTCAATTGCTGTGTCAGCTCACCCCAGGGAATCGAACCCCCAGCCCCTGTGCCTGCTTGCGGGTGCTTTAAACCACTGAGCTATTTGGCCTGCCCTTGCTCCCATCTTTGTACCTCCTACAATCTGTATTACTAGCTCGCTCAGCCTTCCTGAGTCTCACTTTCTGATCTCCCACATGAGGGTACGGAGGGGTAAAAGATGGCAAGGTTCAGACTTCTGCTGAGTATGTCTCTGAATACATTTCTTGGTGAGCCTATTAGATCTGGGCAGCCTGGTTTTGGAAGAGTTCATCCCCCCAGATTCTGGTTTTGGGGTTTGCTTCAGCTCCACACCCTAGAAGACCCTTTAAGAGGTGACTACCACCGCCTGCATGTCCATGCTCCAAGATTCCACCATTGCCAGGTGCCCCTGGAAACCCTTCACTAAGTTATTTATACTGTGTCTTGCCACTAGGAATAATGATTCATTTTTAATATTTGTGCAGAGCTTAGCATTTCATAGAGAGTCACAGAATCGAGGTAACCTAGAGGCAGAGATTTCAAAGACCCCATTTACTATTTAGTCAGAAAAAAACAACTTCTATGTCACAGTTGCAGTCATATCCTATTTTATATCACATCAAATCAAGGTGATCATCTTCAATCTGAACATATTTATACAAAACAGAAGAAACTTACTTCTCCCTGTGTGTTGGTCACCCGCTTGTCATCTATTTCTGAAAGAGAAGTCAGTATAATTTATTAGAAATGTGATACGTGCCTTCATACTATACATGTGAATATTTTCAAGCACATGCATCAAAACAATTGAATAGCTGCCCTAAACTGACATGGCCATGGTGGCTTGGAGCCAAGGAGAGAGCAACAGGCTGGGTGGTTTCCTCCTGAGAGAACTTTCTCACACAGGTCTCACAGCAGGTGGTGGGTGAAGCATCTCCTTCTTGGAGTCCTGAGTTCCCCGCCTTCCAGCAATCAGGGGCAATGAGTCCTGGAATCGAGGTTGGTGTCAGCAACCTTACAGCACTGAGTTAGGAACAACCGCCTTTCCTTGGAGACACTGCCACCGCCACTGTGTGCTGACTCTAACCTCCATTGGATCCTTCAAGTTTGTCACTAACGAGACCCAGCCTACTGTCTTACTCAGCCTTGTCGCCACAGATCCAGAGAGCCAGCACCTCACCTCTGTGTGACTTAGACAGAACCAAAGCCTCTGTCCAGCACTTCTTTTTATGTGTGCAGGTGCCTTTCACAGTTGTGTGCAGGGCTGTGGGGCAGAAGTGTGGAGCACAGGGGCTCACGCGCACACCCACAGAGCAAGGGCATTCAGGGCTGGCTCATTTCCTTCCTCCTCATCAGCTTCCTGGAGATTCTGCTTCTTCCTTCCTGACCCAGCTATCCTTTCCTGATCTTTATCCCAATCTAAATGACTCATCCTATGATCTAAAATAGCTGAGGAGCCATCAATGAGCATTTGCTTCAAGACAGCAATATAAATACTATACTCAAAAAATACTATATACATCATGGGTAAAAATGTTAACTGTATGCATGGTATTTTTAAGAGTATTTCTAAGGGTAGATCAATATAAATGGAGACGTGCATATACATTCAGAGGAAGTTACCTACATGCTGCCTGTGGGTGTTTCTGAGTGACTATATAACACATTTCTGCTTTATCTTTATCTTTATCTGTGCTAAATGTCTTTTTGTATAATAAATACAATTAGTCTATAATTTACAAAGCAATATATACATATAATGTATCTCCACACATACTAAATTTTTAAAATATATTTGTTTTTTATTGAGAAATAAATATGAATGAGACAGTTTTACAGCTGATTAATAGGACAATTTTGATAGTCAATACACTGTACTTTGTTATCTTCTTAGTGGTTATCCATAGTACAAGAAGCAGACAGGATATTCTATCCAAACACTGTCAGTATACCTCTTTCTTCTCATTGAGTTAAGCGAAAGTAGCTGTAAATTTATCCTATTTTGTATATATAAATACAAAATGATCTTTCCTTTGTATCCTTTTTTTTTTGTCCTGTCAGAGGTGAATATTCTATTGGAAACTAAATACCAAAGGTGTTTGAATTCAACTAAACAATCTAACACTGTCTAGCAGTCTATAATATTAGTGGGTTATCCTCAGAGTTGAGCCTTTTACAGTTCATCGTATTAACATGGATTTACTTTATATACCTCATTTTTATACTTTTCTGCTGGATGATTAAGACCAAGATATAGCAAGACCTATATACCCAGAGATGTAACTTTTGTTTCTGATAAGGTCAGCCAAGTACTCTCAGCATTTATCCTGTAGCCCTGTACTGCCTTTTGTACATCCTTTTGTCAGAGTCTCACATGAGGATGAGTCACAGCCATTGCTTGACCAATTTGCTCTCTGTGAAAGCCCGAGAAAATGTTTTTTCTCTCCATGTGACTCTCCCCAGGCATACTAAAATTTTTATGCAAGTCCAACCACATTTGACCAAAAGGGCCAAGCAGTTGGAATAGATAGCATATAGAACTAGCATGTAGTTTGAGAGCTTGGTTGCTATACTTTTAAAACTTACATAACTAGGTGAGGAATTTTGTCATCGTTAGCTAGGAAAGGACAGACAGGAAGCTAGTTAATTGTGACACCAACAGCAGTTGTTTGATGGAATGACGACAGGTATCGGTCTCACCATTACACAGCTATGACTATATCAACCAGAAGAGTTCTGACCGTGAGAAATCTGTCACAATCACATTTTTTATTGAATCTCCAGTACAATCTACTCTAAAAGTACGTGCACGGTGATCAGTTGGGTGCTTAAGTTAATAGCTGATTTATATTTTAGGGGCTTTTAAGATTCAACCTGGGACTTCTAATCTAGTGTTTCAGCATAAAATGGGCCCAATCAAACAGTTTTCTACTTTTTCCTTCTAATTACAAGACAAATTAAATAGTGCCTTCCTAAGGCAACTATGAGAACTTGACTTATTGTACAATTTGATGAAGAGGGTTTTTTTTTTGTTGTTGTTGCTGTTGTTGAGTAATAATGACTTAAATCAAGTATTAATGGTATAAAAATGACTGAGAACACTCAGTCCTGTGTTCTTTTCTTGAGATTGAAGAGTGAAGATAAAGTGGCCTTTAAGTCAAAATGACTCAACAAAGGCACAGGGAAGCCAAGGGTAGAGCAGAGTGTTCTTGAGACTCACTGGCTTTAATCCATTTGTTTTCCCTTAATAAAATATTGTTAAACTAGAGAAATTAATCTTTTCTGCCTCCAAAGTACCTCACACAAGTATACACACATACACACAACCACACACTCCTAGAACACACTCCCAGGGAACAAGGAGCAGACACAGTGTTCTCTCTAACTTGCACCCTGGGTGTTATCATCAAAAAAGGAGCCCCACACAAGCATATCTAAGTCTTGCTAACACTTCGCACTAAGACATCAAAATATTTACGATAGGTTCATGTTCTCATCAGAGCCTCAAAGATCATGACTGCATGGCAACTTCAAGAGTATTCAAGGGCACTATCTTCCCTGTGAAGTATAAGAATAGATTCCCGAGTTCAAAGATGTTTGTGCTTTCCCATGAAAACAGAAAAATTATACTGCCTTGAAGCAGAGATAACTAAATCCACTTGTTAACTGATGAGAAGTTAGCTGATGATCCAAGTCTTCCAAGCCAGACTGTTGTATTTATTCTAGCTTTATCTTATCTGTAACTCTCCCTCCCTCAAGAGCCATTTGGCATGGAAGACTAAATTCCTTTCTTTGGGAGAAAAATGTAAACAGTCATCTAAGTATGATATTTGAAGGGATATTACCATCTCTGGAGATGGAAATAGAGACATAAATGTTATAGAAAGTTTTAAGTATTAATGACAAGTTAGAAGGCTTTTAGTATATTTAAATGCATGGAAGGAACTGGGTGAATTCAGGGTCTTTGTGGGTGTGCAGAGATACCAATAATCTACTAATTTTAGAAGTGGCAATTGTATCTCATCAGACTTTCAAAAACTAGCTGTAATAAAAAAATAAGAGCCCCAGTAAATGAAGATTAAGAGTGGAAAACGGGAATGATCTACCTCAGAAAGTAAAGTCTCTGAGTTATACTGGAGGGAGAGCTATATAAATTAAGAAATGGGCAGAATGTAGAGCTCTAAAGATAAAGCCTGAGAGCCGTGGTTGGGGTTGGCCGGAAAAAGTGCACGTTGGAGATGAGCACTGGGTACATGCAGGGTTTCCAGTGAGGGCTTCCACTCAGCTGTGATGGCCATGCACAGGCCATTCATCTACCTTGCCTTCAGGGTATTCTTACATGAAACAGGAAAGAGGATGCACACTAATTCTGATTCTGCCAACCCAATTTCCTCATAAGTTTGTTTGAGGAAAGAAAAAGATGAAGAACTGGTGACAAAACTGCCTCCTCTTTAAGCTCCAACTGAACCTATTGACTTCCTTACGAAGAGTACTGTGTGCAGAGGGAGGGGGAGATGAGCAGCTCTGTGGTGAGAAGACGTGGCCCATTTTAATTCAGCCAGGTGGCCAAGTTCAGCGTCACCAGCCAGGGATTGTGTTGATGGCATAAACCCTTGGTATGATGTGATAAAGATGGCTGTGTGCCTCAGAGACCTCCTTTGCCAAATACCTTAAGCCCAATCCTGTCAGGAGAGGAACACTAGACAAATTACAATACAGGGATATTATATAATGTAATGTCCTACCACCCCCAAAACTGTTGAGGTCAGGAAGACTAAGTCAAAGGAGGAATGACAGCGAAATACAGTAGGGTGCCTTAGATAGGATTCTGTGAGCCATAAAGGACATTCAATAAAAATTAAGGAAATCTGAATAAACTATGGACTTCTGCTAATAATAATATATTAATATTCATTACAACAAGGGAGGAGTTTGCTAAGATAAGGGGAAACTATACCTGCACAAGCACTCAAGGTATCTTCTGTTCAATATTTATGTAAATCTAAAACTTTTAAAATTATTCTATTTTTAAAAACTTAATCAGAAAGAAGAATAAATAAGCATTAACTGTGAATAAAAATTATCTTAAGAATGTATTTTTGTTACTACCATCAGGGTTCTCTGTATCATTTGAGGAACATGAGTCATTTTTAGAAAGCACTTAATGTAGCCAAAAACAAGATCCTGGAACCAATATTGCTTTTAAAAATAGTACATAGAAACAATTGAAGACACAAAGGAAAAGGTAGGAGTAAGTTTATAAAGATAGCTCAGTAGAAGAAGTGCTTGCCTGGCAAGCACAAAGGCCTGAGTTTAATCCCCAGTTCCATAAAAAAAGAAAAGAAAAAAGAAAAGATTTTAAAGTGTAGTAGAATTCATTGAAAGCTAATTTTTTTTAAGCTTTATGTATCCATTTATTTGGTACAGGGTCTCCTGTGCAGCTCAGACTCATAATGATCCTCCTAATCGGCCTCCCAAGCACTGGGATTACAGGCATACGTCACCACATCCTATTTCAGTAGCCAGCATGGCCAGGAACCGACACGGCATGCAATACCGGGAATCAAACCTGAGTCCTTGCACTTGCCAAGCAAGCTCTTAGACCATTGAGCTATCTCCCAGCTGCCCTGAAAGTTGATTTAAACAGATATGTTAATGCAAAAAATTCAGTTAACTTATTTCAAAACCAGCCAAAAATAATGAGAACACACTGATTTATTTACTGATTGAATATGGATGGATGCACAGATCGCAGTACCAAGGTACAGACTGCTGCTAACTTCTATTTGATCACACACCCCCAGCAGCCTGCGGCCTCAGCGAGATTACCCCACATTTGCAGCCTGCGGCCTCAGCGAGGTTACCCCACATTTGCAGCCTGCGGCCTCAGCGAGGTTACCCAACATTTGCAGCCTGCGGCCTCAGCGAGATTACCCCACATTTGCAGAATGGCTCTTTGCTCCCCGCCTGCACAGCACTGCTCAGGGCCCTCTCAGACAGCAACTCCTCTGGCAAATCTTTCCCAGGTTGCCTTCCCTCAGCTCCAGGGGAAGTCATTCATCCCCCCCCACCCACTGCATTTCCTGGGGGGCTGAGGAGTCAGAGAGCCCCCGACCGACACCCAGTGCTCATCACCCTTCCGTGTCCTCTGCTCACCCGCAGTGCAGGGCTCAGCCTCTGAGCGTGACCTGCACATCCCTGCCCGGCTCCCAGGTGGCCTTCACCACCAGCCTCTGTCTTATGGGCATTGCTTAATGTCCATGTTTGAGAAAACACCATCTGTGTGCTGCATCTTTTTATTGCAAAATCCAATGGGAGGAGGACAATTTGCTCAGAGTAGGGACAAAATAAATACTTCTAATAAATAACTACTTGATTTGCAAACAAATTAAAGCAGAAGCCATCACTTCTAGCTTTAAACCTTGCTTTACTGGCTTCAAGGTGATGCTATAGATGCTCAGATTCTCATAAATATGCCTCGGTGGTTCAAAAACTCTTAGAAAATACAGATGTGTGACTTTGCCCTGTTGTTTCTAGAGACTAGGAAGTCATCCGGATCATGAACAATATACATGAAAAATTTAAAGTAAGTGGTAAAGTCAAACAGCATATTCTTCTATAGAAATCAGTCTCAGAAACTAGAATCACAGACATGAATGATTTGTTCAGGATATTTGCTGCAGAAGAGCTCTGACCCTTATGCAGCGTGCACTGGTAGGGTGAGATTTAATTTCTTAGTACAAACTAAAAAGATGCAGACTTCTGATGAATTTAGATAGCGAAGGTCACTTGACCTTTTATTTCAGGCAGTTATTTTGGAACTGTGAGGGGAAAAATATCAGCTGAGAGGAAACTGGAGAACTTTTAATAAAAATAGAGCTGTAAATCAATGCTCTGAAGACTTCTCTGCTCCAAAGCAGGAGCAGTGACAGGTTATGCATTGAAAAGAAATGACTAAGATGAAGTCAGCGTCAAAAGCAGGCAAATGTCCCCATGGTCCATAAACACAAGAAAAGTAAAGTGCACTCAGCAGAAGAGACTGTGGGTGTCTAAGACTTCAGCTCTAGGAGCCGGCAGAAGCAGCTACAAACCCATCCCGAATTTGTGCTGGGCCAGACCTCAGGTAAAAGGAGAGGCAAGAGCCCGGTTTGCCTCCTAGAACCAGAAGCAGGGAGCTCTGTCGCCTGCCCTTAGAAAAGGCACCACGCTGTGTACGTGGACTGGAGGAAGAAGACCGAGTGGGAAAAACCACCTGGGCTTGGTGACTGCTTCCACAGTGAACTTTTCTTTTTCTTTTTCTTTTTTCCCCTGTATTTAGGACAGGGTCTACAGGTTCGCACTATGTAGATCGGACTCATAGAGATCCTCCTGTTTTCAGCCTCCCAAGCGCTGGGATTACAGGCGTGCACCACCCCAACCAGTCTCAATCCCCTTTTCAGCATGCCCTGGGGGTGGGACTGGTACAGCACACTAGGGACCGAACCCTACCTGCTGTGCTCAGCCTAACTAAACAGGTGCTTTAGCCCGCTGAACTATCAGGCTGGCCCACCACAGTGAATTTGTAATCAAAAAATAAACTTTTTACAGAAAAAACATTGCCAAGAGTGATGGGATTAGTATTTTTGAAGTGAGGAAGAGTATTTTGAGTGCCTGGATGGGGATTAATGGCTATGTACATTTTATGATAGATTTTTAAATTTAAGCATTATTCATATTTTTATGAGACCTCGTTGATCAACTATTTATAGCAACTTCTGTCAAGGGAAGAGAGTGCAGTGTACCCTCACCTACCCTGTTCATAGGATCTGGCATCAAAAGACTTGGGGCTCTAACCAAAGCCCAAATGGCCACAAAAGGCAAGCATTCTGAACTGATTCAGAACATCAAGGCAGCTGAAGACACTCTGACTATGAGGCCTGCTTCAGAGAGGAGCTGGTGTACGTGTGATCGAAGTGATGGGGAGGATATGTGTGTGTGTGTGTGTGTGTGTGTGTGTGTGTGTGTAATAGCATGTCTTTTACTGTAAGATTTTTACACTTAAAGACTACCATATGACTGGTGAGATAGCTCAGTGGACTAAGCACCTGCCTGTAAAGTGCAGGGTTCAGGGTTCAATCCCAGGTACTGTATGCCGCACTGGCCCCGCCCCTGGGTGCACTGAGCCAGCCACCGAGTCCAGGCATGGTGGTGCATGCCTGTAATCCCAGCACTGGGGATGTTGAAAGCAGGAGAATCAACACAAGTCTAAGCTGCATGTTGAGACCATGCACCAAATACATAAAAAGAAAAAAAAAAAAGACTACCATAGTTTTTAAATTGTCTCTTATAATAGTATATTAACTAAAATTCACAAAAGAGATATTCGTTCCACAGTAGTATAGATAAGTCAAAGTGGAGTTATATAAGCTGGGTATGGTGGTGCACACCTGTAACCCAAGCTGCCCAGGAGCCTGAAGTAAGGAGATTACAAGTGTGAGGTTAGCCAGAGTAGCTCAGTACAATACTCTTTAAAAATAAAACTTTACGGGGCCTGGGAGATGGCTCAGTAGAATAAGTGCTTCCTTGGCAAGGGCAAAGGTCTCAGTTCAGTCCCCGATCCCACAAAAAAATAAATAAATAAATAAATAA
>NW_004524601.1:18517207-18565380 GCF_000260255.1 Octodon degus
CACACACACACACACACACACACACGGAGGATTATAAAAATGTTCAAGTAACCAATGGGGCAGACTTAAAGTGGCAGATGTGAGGCTGAGAGCAGAGCACGTGCCTGGGCTCTGTGACACCATGGATTTAAACGCCATGCACACACATAAAAAAGACCTAATTTCTAACATATCAGTAAATATATTAAAATCGAGTGATCTAAATGGCACAGTGGATAAAAATCAAAATAACCTAACTATACTCACATACATTATGGTAAGTTTAAAAAAAAAAAAAAACCCCAATGTCCAGTCACATGTAGTCTGACTCAATTTATAACATTAATGCATAACAAAATTATAGCAAGGGAGAGTGGGATAGTTACTGGTGGGGAACCGAGATGGTGCCCGGAAAAAGGACAGGTATGACAATAAAGGAGGGCGTAGCAAGAGGGATGTCCATTATTCAGCTCTTGGGAGGCTGTAAACAGGTGGATCACGACAAGTCTAATCTAGTAGTGAGACCCTGTAGACCCTTAATAAAATACAATAAATAAGCAAATAATAAAAATAATTTGGTTTCTCATTAAGAAAAACTACATAATACCTAACTTTGTGCATCTGACTTATTTCACTTCACATCATGGTCTTCAGGCGTGTCCATTTTTCTGTAAGTGACTCCTGTCCAGCCTGTTTTTCGGTATAGTGCTCCACTGTGTGTCAGCAGCACATTTCTTAATCCATTTATCTGCTGATGGACTTACTGGCCACTTCCATGAGGCAGCTACAATAAATTGTGCTGCTATGAGTATGGGTGTGCACGTGTCCCTGTACTGTGTTGCCTTTAACCCTTTTAGTAAGATGCATACAATGAGAATTGCTGGCAAATAGAATTAATAATTTTAGTTTTTTGAGGAACGGCCATGCTGATTTTCATAATGGTCACACTAGTTTATCTTTCCACCAAAAATATACAAGCGTTTATTTTTCTCCATAGCCTGATTTGAGGAACTCAAAAAATAGACTCCCCAAAAGAAAAAAAATGCATTTGCATCATAAGCCAGGCAATATACCACAAAAGGGAGTAAAAATTGGAGGAAACCACTGACATTTGTTTCCAAAGGTCTAATTTTTATTCTAATCTAAAAACAGATTGATTACTTTTTCATATAAATATTTATCTTGAGCTTATTTGATACTTGCATAAAAATCTCTAAGTATACATGATTTATTTTACATTATAAATCTGTTTGCCTTGATTCCAAAATAACTTCTATTTTCCCTATTCCTTTGAATTTGGAGGGATTGTCTAAAATAAAATAGATATTATTACACAAATTTTATTTACACTTCAGATGTAATGTGGTTTTTTTTAGTCCACTCTTTTGCAATATCAATTTCATTTAACTTCTACTAAATATATCATTAAAATCATCAATCCACAATTAATGCACCACAATCTTCTAAAAAATATAAGAAGCACTTTACAATTTATCATTGCATTTCACAGTTTCATACAGATGCCATAAAGTAGCCCAATCACTCCATCTAAAACACCTAATATATACATTTATCACCAAAAAAATATTGTAATGAACTCAGAGTAGGAACCAGTTTGGAGCAGTCATTATTGAGCGATCACCTTTCACTCCTATGTGCAGGATATGTAGGATTAAAGTGTATTGTCCAAGTGCTTTGTGAGTCGGCGAGATCCAGGTAGCATGTACAACCCTAAAACTCCCACATGCTTCCGCAGCAAAGTTGAAATTGAAAAATGGAAGTCACCTATGTTTAATAAGCATGGTGATACAATATTTTCTTGACATTATTTAGTGTTTAGCAATGGAAATACAGCAAGGATGATAGTGAGATTTACTTGCTAAGAAAAATCTTTTTTGGCAGAACCAGGGATTGAACTCAGGCCCTTGCGCTTGCCAGGCAAGCTCTTATTCTACTGAGCCATCTCCCTGGTCCAATGAGAAAAAGCATGCCTAAGTCTTATGAATATCATCACTACTGCCTGGATCCTTCTTCTCTGCAAATGTCCCTGAGTAAGCTGCAGTATTCCAGCTAGCACAGCGAGGGTCACTAAGGCTGACGACTCTTCGAAATGTTACTCATGAGTAAGTGTTGCAGTTTCACAGCAGTCAGCATTGAAATTTTTCTTCCTTCCAGAGGCACAAGCAATATACTTAGCCCACAAACTACTCATAAATCTGCAGCATGAACCCTCAGTCGTGCGTATATTATTTCCCCATTTCTTCTTCCAGATTGTTGAACTAACCTTTCCCATCAATTTTCTTTCAGTGTTCAGGTAAGGACAGTTTGTTTTCACATCAATCTTTTGTGTTTTGCTGGATTACGAAAGGCTTAGCTGCTGTGATTGTGCTTTTGAAAGTTGAATGTACATCCTTCTCTAAGCAAGTGTCTTTAAAACATTCAGACAGGGTACTTTTAATTCCTTTCTTTTTCAAGTTGGTCCAGAACAAGAAAATTGCTGGTATAATACAATCTGGTTGAAATTATAATCCACTGTGTTATGGGATTTACACTTAGAAAATGTATGCAACATCAAACTTAATATAGGGAGTGGGAAATTTCTATATTAAAATGTTTCCCTTTTGAACTTTCTTCTCAGCTATGCACAGGCTGTAGACTCTAGTTTACTGGAAAATGCAAGTGCTGGATCATGGTGGACTGATATGATGGAGTTAAACAAGACCAGCATTTAGGGAGACTGCGGAGGGAGTCACAGATAACTAAGCAAAACCAGCTCACAGGGTCAGCGTGGGCTGCAGAGGAAGCGAATTGGTATCTACAAGTCCACCCTGATGCAAGGTGAGCAGGTGAAATGGAGTTCTGAGGGGTAAGAACCTGTAGCAAGTTAGCAGGAGGGTGTATGTGGGTGGAGAAGCTGAATGTTCAGGCAATCAAGCGCTCACATCAGGGATCACTAAGCTAAATCAGTGGATCAGTCCATGGGGATGCTAAATTCTGAGAAGAGGACAGTCAGAAAGAGAGATTATGATGGGCAGGAAAGCAAGGGAGTGGGAACGAGGGCTTTCTTTAAGATTCAATTTTGAGATTTTTCTTAGACTAGTATGGGGCAATTCACAGCAGGCCAATGATACTGTTTATTGGAACTAGAAAAGCAAGATGAATTATAAAAAGCAGTAGAACCTGCAGAAACAAGCCAACCCAAAACCATTACAGAGATAAGATTAGACACACTCAAGAGTAAGAAACGACAGTTCCTTTATGGTCCTAGCAGAGGTCATGACAGGAAACTAGGCAAGACAGAAAAGCCTTGACAGTTGTCTGAGGCGAGAGCAATAAGGACCAAGGGGTTTGAAGCATACTAGGTGTCTCCATCATGCACCATTTAGGAAGGGAAAAAATATGACAATCTCTTAGAATCAAAGCATAAATTCCAAAACTACAAATACTGACAGACCAATAGCCAAAAGGTCTAGAATAGGTACAGAATTTAGGTAAAGTAGGTCACATTAATAGTGAACTCTGGACTTCTGTTACCATCATGTGTGATTAGATCTATCAATTTGTTCTTTACTATTTCTGTCAAGTAGGGTGAAAAGACATATATATATATATATATGGAGTTGACCTCAGGACCCTGTATTACCAGTCAGGTGCTGTGCCACTGAGCTATATCCTCAGCCCTAGACTTTTTTTTTTTTCTAATGTAAATGTTCGAGAGCCTCTACATTTTCCTCAATGCAAATATCCAGCATTCAACAAGAACTGCTAGGCACAAAAAGACAAGACTGATAACTAAGAGAGATGCAAAGCAACCTACAGTGATTCAGACTGTGAAGGGGTATGATTAATTCGTTAATCAAAATAGGGGGAAACTTAAAATACATTTCAAAAGATCATTTAAACAAAGAAATAGAATCCAGAGAGAAACAAGTTCATTGCGCAAATCTAAACTTCAGAAACAAATTAAAGGTATGTTGTGCTTAGAAGATGGAATTAAGTTAATGCAACAACAACAAAAAAAGTGAATAGAATTATTCATGCCAACTACCCTGGATGGAACAGAACAGAGAAATAAGAGACATCTGAGATGCAGCCATAATGTGTAAAATAAAGGGGGGGGGAAGCTTCAAAGGCAGAAGAGGGAGAAAATACAAGAGTAATAGTGCAGAAGTAAAATAGAGAGATAAAAAACCATCAGATGGCTGATGTAAGCAGCCTAATAAACCCCAAACAGGATGAGGAAAGCAGGGAAAAGAAAGCTGAGAAAAAAGCATAGTGCACATAATACATCATGGCAAACTCTTATTTATTTATGGATTTGGTAGAGGGCCTCACTATGCAGCTCAGACTGTAGTGATCCTTCTGTTTTCAGCCTTCCCAGCCTTGGAATTGCAGGCGTGCACCACCAGCTGGGTCTCTGTCGCCAGATTAGGGCTTGGGGCAGGGCTGGTGCAGCATGTGGTGCCAGGGATCGAACCCTGATCCCTGTGCTTGCCTAAGCAGGCGCTTAGTCCACTGAGCTATATCATTGGCCATTGTGACAAACTTTTAAAAGGTCAAAGAAAAGAGAATCTTAAGAGCATCCAATTAAAATAAAACATTATGTTCAGTGTATAAAACACAGATGGTATTGGATGACCATTCAAAGTAGTAAACTCAAAATTCCATACTCATTGAAGTTATCCTTTCCAAATGAAGGTGAAATATCAAATAATGCCTACTCTAGTAACAAAAACAGGGATTTTTTTTTTTCTAAATTTTTGGCATTTGTTAAATAAATATTTCTTTCCTTGGGTCAAAAATGGATCTGTAAACCTTTGGGCCTAGTTGCTCTTGTAAAATATTGTTGCTAATCTTTTCTGTATATCAACATAAATCCTTACTGACCCACAAGGGTTGTACTTACCACCGGGATAGTCGCTTCTCCCAAGAACTGGGAGAAAACCAGTTTCTGGGGAGGGAAATAGAGAAACAAGGCAAGTGTAAGGTAGTGTTTCACGCTATCAGGACCACGGGGCATTGCATCATTTCCTATGATTCTAATTTCTTATTGCGTGTGACTGTGACAATTCAGTTTCTGAAATATTTCAAAAAAGAGAACTTCAGAGTAAATTTAGTTGCATATGAGGTACTATGAAGAATGCTCAGATATCTTTCCTTTTTTGTTTTACCTACTTTTGCAGCAAATTTGAATAGTATGCTAAATACCTAGTGTATTTTCACCAGACTTTATTTTTAATCTTTTCTTGCCTAATTTTGTGGGAAAATATTTTTTTATTCTGCTCTGTAAAGTAGTAGTAACAGAGAAAAACAGCTAATAGTCATAGTTTCTCTTGCTCTACAGGTTAAAGCGCAAGGACATTGGTGCTATCTTTAACAGTCTTGAAAGGAATTTACCATCGAGTCTCTAAACGCAGCAGGAAATCCCAGTTATGACATCTCAGCAGAGTCTCTCTGTTTTTATACCTAACAGGTTTGAGTTAGAATCTTTTTCTGGACAAATTTATATCACATCTATTGTCTAAGATCATCTATATTAAAATAATATAAAAAGGAAACAAAGACAGAAATTTCACGGAGGGTTTTAGACTGCTAATTCAGCAACTGTGGGCCTTCAGAACTGCGTAGGATTAAATTGAACACATATGATAGAGCAATAAATTTGAAACACTTTGGAAAATGGGTACACATGGAAATAATAAGTGCACTAAATCAGACACCATGCTTAAATACTATCTGATATCTCTCACTTGGGAAAGATGAATTACAAATAAAAAGCAGAATAAAAGACAGAAGGGAGACAGAATTTTGGAGTCCAGGAGACAGGGTTGGGGTGGGGTAGGGGGGTAGGAGGGAGAGTAAAAAGGTTTAAGATGTGTCGTACGCGTGGACCAAAACCCCACAATGGACATTCGCACTACGTGTCATACACATGAACTAAAAATAATGAAAATGGGTAACTGAGATTTAGAGATCTGAGGGGATTAGATAGAAAAGAATCCAGATGTTTTATGGACTTGCACTGATGCCCTAAGAGGAAAGTAACTTTCATGCAGTATAAGCATGTACTAATGATTTTTTAAAATAAAGTGCCAACTAAGAAATCCCACACGATAAAACTTGCAGTGCACAGCTCAGCATTTCACTTTGCATTTCGATGTGTCATTGCCCTGTGCTTTTAGCAGTGTAGCAGAGAATAAGGTTGCTTAAGGTGCCAGAAGGGTCCGTCACGTGCTTCCTACACGCGGCCGCGGCCTGGAACACCCGGCATTGTTGTAGAGTAGGGCTCAGCACGGTAGGGCTGCGCGAATCTCATAAGACAGCTAAGGTGAAGCCACCCCCGGGGGCTCATCAGCCTCTGCCGGGTCAGCGCTGGCCCAAGCCTTTGTCCTGGAGGCTGTCAGGCTCTGCTGGAAGCATGGCATGGGGCCTTCAAGTTAAGCCACCAGGCAGTGGTTTCAGCTAGATTCTTTCTCTAAGCTTTTATATTTAGTTAAAACTGGGGTCTAATCTGAAACCACCAGAGTAACAGATTTATACACCCTGGGCTGAGGGATGTGGGCAAAGAACATGAACTGTAAGGTTAGCTTCCCCTCTTGGGCCAAGATTCACACAGCTGTTATTTTTCTTTCACTATTATTTAAAGCTTTCCATTTTTAATTGGTAAAAGTGGGAACACAATCCTATTATCTTGTAGATTTTTATCTCTCAGTGCCCCCAACAAAATGGCCATTTTGGGGTGGGGAAGCCATGAGAACCAGGAGCACGATACCATCTGAACAAATAGTGAAGAAAAAGGAGACAGAAAGCGCAGGTGGATCGTGTTGTTCTACTAAGTGGAGCCTCGACCACGAATTGCCTTGTGATCCCACACTACCTTTGTATTTCATAATTACTTGCACCCCTTCCAAGTATAGCAAAAGCAGAGCAGAAAAAACAGATTGGTTCAAACCTCCAGGGTCTGCTTTTCATTAGGACTCTCATTTTTTTACAAACTTAGCTTTCTTCTAAAATGTATTTTACCCTACCACACAGCCATTTGATGCAAGGGCCAAAGACAGCTGCATCATCTTTTCAGTCTCATTTTCCAGCAGTAGGTCGATGCCTGCTGCCCGCTTGGCATTTGAATTCGCCACATGCTCCAGGAAAGCCAGCCGATTCATTGAGGAGATGAAATTTCTTCTCAGATGACAGCAGTTCAAGCAACCACACATATTCCAGTAATTCTAGTTTGTTTTTTGTTTGTTTTTTTTTTAAGATCTATCTCCTTCTGAAGAAAACCACCTAGAGAACTTATATAAACCGGTTTGTGCATTAATTTCACATATAAATTTTAAAATAACTGTCAAATATTTCATGTAGGTAATGTTGGAAGATCAAGAAATAATGATTTTAATGAGCATTCAATACCTCACTCATCAGCAACTTCATTTTGATCCCTATGTTTCCCTTGAAAGTTGGGATTTGAATAGTGTCAGTTTTAGTCATTTTAAAAAAATAAAGATTCATAACTTGTATGGTAATGACAGGGAATCTTAAAGGCATTCACTTTAGAAATTATTGGTTTTTTCCCAGTAGGTTTTTTTTTTTTTTATGGAATGGCTTATTTAGCACAGTTTTTGGAGGTTTCAGTCCATGGCTTTGGAAATTAGAAATAATTAGAATTAGAATTAACAGAATAAAATTAGCTGCTTACCAATATTTTCATATCCACTCCACAGTAATATTCCCTATTTTTGCACACTGATTATTAATATTTCCAGGGACTTATTAGTTGCTTTATCACATACATTACAGTTAATGTAAAATAGTTTTTCATCTTTAGAGAAGTTGATGATACATGGGTAAACTCTTCAAATATTGCTTTATAGTTCATAAATCTGATTACTTTCTATAAATGACCAACTTTATGATCAATGCATTTCTAATTTGAATTATTACTTACAAAGTTTTGATGACTAATTTGAGGGCTATAGTTTATGGAAGATGAAGTAAAGCTACATTTAAAATTGTTTCCCATGGAGTAGAATGGCAGTTGTCACCAGAGGCGTAGCCTGGCAGACATTGGAAGATGTAGGTTAAAGTACAAGAAGTTCCAATTTTGTAAGATGAGTAACTCTTAGGAACTAAGGTGCTGACAGGGTGGTACACACCTGGAATCTCAGCTACTTAGGAGGCTGGAGGAGAAGGACCACAAACCCAAGGCTGGCCTAGGGAACTCAAGGAGAACTTTCTCAAAATACAAATTTAAAACTTTAAGTATAAAAATTGCTAAAAGGGGTTGGGTATGTATCTTGTGACGGGTCACTCGTGCAGCACATGCACCCACTGGGATTCAATCCCTAGTACCACCAAAGCAAACAAACAAAAGCCACAAAATCAAACAGATGCTACGAGCACTATGGTTCACAACATCGCATCATCTGCTGATAATTTCCTGAGAGTAGATACTTGGTACTTTTAGCACAAGGGAGGCATGAAAAGTAAGACAAGCAGTTATGTTGATGAGGACTATGCTAATTTTCTTGACCAATTATTAGTTCACTGTTAAGTATACAAACATAAATATATCACAACATTCTGTGTACCTTAAAAATGCAATAAGAATAACATTTGTTTTCACTGTATCCTTATGAAAACAAATATGAGTATTTGACAATTTTGGATATTCTCTTCCATGCTCAAACTGCTAAGTCAGACAAATACTTAATTTGCATTTTTATTTTACAACAATATTATTTGATATCTTCCATTGATGCAAAATCTCATTTCCAAATAGTTTTGCATTTTGGACTGTACAGGCAATAATCATTTTGAATTTTAACACACTTTATCCGAATGTCTTTTCTATGATTAGAACATTATAAAGTAACATAAAGCAAACCAATATTTTTGGTTTAACTAGACTTCTCTATCTCAAGAAGCAAATTTCTTTCTTTTTCCTTTTTTTTGGTTATAGATGAAAGCCATATTCATAAAATTACAGAATGCCATTCTTTGCACTAAATACACATGGGTATCCATAAAAAAGGTTGTAATATTTTTATGGCTTCATCAATCAAAAGCATGATGAGAGACCTGTGTCTCCATTGCTAACAAAGAGACAGATCAATGAACCGTAGACTCAAAATGCTTCAGCACTCAGTACAATCTTTCTATAGATTTGGAAAACAAAGAGAAAGTTAGCTCTCATCACATATGTCAGTTGGTTTTGGTTTTCAACTCTTGGTATTTCTATCTGTCCTGTAAATCTTAACCATCATACAGTTTTTCAATTTCCTTGTCTCCCATGTAGTTTTCCTAGAGATTGTTCAGTGTGTTCTAAGAAGCAATGATTATCTATAGCAGCTACATTAAAAACATCTGTTAAAAGCAAAGTACTATAATTAGATACCAGCTCAATGTACTTGGCACTAAATTCAGACAGGAAAGCAGAAAAGAACTCATATGCATATGTATGAATATACATCATAAAAGACAATCGCCTTTTATTTGCATAAGCCTCAAAACTAAAATATTTTTCCTAATGAATGCTGATATGTGAAAAAATGAACATACATATATATTTAAATGCCATTTGTAAGGATGTGACCATGCTTCCTAATATTTTAACAATTTATTGCATATACAGCATGTGCCGCATATCCTCTTAGGACTGGGATGCAATTTTCCTGGAAATCGCAAGTTCTATGGAAAGACATAGACTAAAGAAACCACCATGGTACAGTGGAATATATCCCAGATAGCATATACACCAAGAACAGCTAGCTTAGCCTTAGTAGAGACAGATTTCTTGGAGAAATAAACCCTCATGAGACTGAGGCTGAGATGACCAGCAATACTGGGTGGCCTAAGGGAAGTGGATAAACAAAGAAGTTGGGAGCAGCCAGGCTGGGGAGAGAAGATCTTTTGATTAAAAGAAACAATGACAATGTCTCTGAGATCTATGAGAGAAGACAATTATTTAGAATTTATATAAAAATTCAAATATTGGATCCAACTCAAAGAACATGAAGACATGATTGAATACTTCAGAAAAGCAGGGCTTTGAGATTATATTAACAAATTTGGAAAGTTATGGGAAACCACTGAAGGATTTTGGATAGAGAGAAGCATGATAAGCATGATTGGACTTTTCTTTTAAAAAAGATCCTTCTGCCATTTATATGGAGAAGGGATTAGAGAACTCCAACTTTGATACAGATAATTCAGTTAGGAAAGGGTTGTAACTCCAGACAATGGTGGTTTGAGCCGGGTCAGAGAGACATTCAAGAGAAAGAAGGGATGGGGCTGAGGATACAGTTCAGTGGCATAAGTGCATGCCTGGCAAGCGCAAGATCCTGAGTTTGATCCCCAGGGAGGGGGGAAAGGGGGACAGGGGGGAACTGGGACATTCACTGGATGTGGGTGAGGCTGGGGAACAGCTGACATAGGAAGGTTAAAGATTCTATTTGAGTACTTGCGGAATTGTTGATTTGGTGGTCATTATTGATTACTAAGGCAGGAAAAGTCCAGTAACAGTCACTCTTGGAGACGGAAGCACAGCTGAACATACCAATTTGAGAGTCATCAGAGTCCACAGGTCAGTGAAGCAACAGGAGAGGGGGAGAATGCTAGAGAAGTTAGAGGAAAACTAGAAAAACAGCTCATGGGTGGCACGGCAAAGCAATGGCACCAGTCATGGGAGGGACTTTGGAAGACAGGCGTGGAAGGAGACCAGGGCGTCGCCAGGGATGGGTGCTGGGAAGCAGCCTCGGTGACCTCTACGACTGAAGTCATTGTCTCTAGTGGGCGTGAATTTGTCCTGGCCCAACCACTCCATGTTTGAACAAGTGACACTTGTGTAAACTGCTTCCACATGCCTTAGGTCTTAATAGATTCTTCAGATCCTACCATATCTGGACACATAGCAAAATAGATGCTACATAAATGTTTCTCACTTTTTCATGTTCTATACTCTATTTCAACAGAACTGGCATTGTAATGGACAAATCACATACTCTTTTGCTTATTTCCTTGCTATTTTAGTTTAAAAAAAATACCTCTGAAGAGCTTCAGTACGTAATAGCCATAGTTCATTGTTTGGAGGAGGTTTGGCAGGAGTTGGTAGATATAAGATTCTTTGGAAATCAGTTCTTAGAAAATGTTGGTGGTTTAAGAAAATAATTCAGGAACAGATGGATCAAATTTATTTCCACACACATGAATTTGAATATGAAGTGGTTGACCAAATGCATTTGTATTTGTCTAAATATAACTCTGTGAATACTGAGTTGAAAAATGCTGAGTTGTCTGTTCTCTTGCTTTCCTAATATTTGCCTGTTATACTTTATTAGGTTTTTTTTTTTCCTTGTGATTCGTTGCTTGGAGTTGCACATATAGTTTTAAGGTTAAGGAGAAAGTTTTAAAAATAAATCCCATTGCTTCCGTTTTCTCCTGGATTGCTTATTGTAAAAGATGCTGCAGAAGCCCAGCTGAATTCAGTCATATCTCAGGTGAACAAGGCCAGAAAAATGGCTATTCTCCCCCCTCCTTTTAAGCTAATGCCCCCAGCTGCTGCAGTACTCTTTCTTATGACTTGGTTTTCATAACCTCTCTAAAAAGCAAGAGGGGCCGGGGAAATGGCTCAGTAGAATAAGCGCTTGCCTGGCAAGCGCAAAGGTCTGAGTTCAATCCCCGGTTCCACAATAAATAAATAAATAAATAAATAAATAAATAAATGAAAAATAAAAATAAATAAATAAAAAGCAAGGGAGAGAACTAGGCAGAGCATTCCAGGTCAGAAGGTAAGACATCTTGGCTTTGTTACTGTAGCAAAGGGCAATGTGCTTCCATTTACTGCACCCGGTAACCCCTCCTGCATCTTTCTCCTGGCTGGCTGTGGAGCTAAATGCTCGACACAGTGGAGCCTGCATTCATAGCAGAAATCTTGACAAAGAATCTTTCCTCCTACCTTGTTTTACTCATTCTGACTCTCAGGAATGACATCCCAGATAAACTACTTCGGTCAAAATCCTTTTCTCAGGTTCTACATTCCAGAGATTACAAACCAACTTTACACTTCATTTGAAAGGTAGAGCGGGACACATTTGAATTTAGTGAATCAGCAGGAAGAAGTACTTATTCTTATTTTTCCAGTAAGACTTCAGAAAATTTGTAGAGGAAAAAAAGGATTCAGACTTTTTTCTCTAGTGTGACAAATACTTCTTGGTGACTGTGCCTACATAGTCTAAATGTCACAATTGAGCATGAATAAAATGTGCTTGCCTTAGCATGTGCTATCAGATAAGTGGAAAAAAGGGATTTCACATATATGGAAAAACATCACCGACCTAGACTGCTGGAATTGTACAGAATAATTGGAAACATGAGCTACAAATGCATATGAAATAATCATACAGCATATCACAGTAATGCACTAAAAAATAAACTCCAAGGACAATAAATCTGCCAAAGACAGAAAAAATCTAGTTAGATGTTATAATTGGATGGCGGGCATAATATCATACAAGGTTTGTCTGGCAGAATGAAGGACAACTGTATTAATGAAAGAAAAAAATAATGTTACATGACCAATTTGGTCTTTTATGAAAATATTGTTCTTTTCCTTAACCCCTTTTACTATGTTTTGTTGGCTGATACTAAACATATCTACATAGGGAATGTTCCTAATTAAAGAACCTCGTCGAGCTCTGGTGGCAGGAGGGTCGGCAGCGGTGGAGCTGCGCAGTGCCGCGGGGCTCCCGTGCGCCTCGACTCGCAGCTTCTGCACGTGCCCGCTGCGCTGCCAAGATGCCCGAGAGGAAGGTCAGCGCGGCCGAAGGGGCGGCGAAGGAGGAGCCCAAGAGGAGATGGCGAGGTTGTCAGCTAAGGAAACGAAGCCAGGAAAAGGCTGCGGGAATGGATAAATCTTCGGACAAAAAGGTGCAAGCAAAAGGGAAAAGGGGAGCCGAGGGAAGACAGGCTGAAGTGGCTGATCAAGAAACCAAGGAAGATGTACCTGCAGAAAGTGGAGAAACTAAAAATGAGGAGAGTGCCGCTTCTGACGGAGCAGAAGAGGAAGAAGCCCAGTCTGATTACTCACACACCGTGTCTTGTCACCCCTTCTTGTACAATCCAGAGGAATACTTTTATCAACTCTTTTATAAATGCAAGTTTTTTAGTAGCTCTAGAAACATTTTTAAAAAGGAGGGAATCCCACCTCATCGCATTTTTTAAGTGTAAATAATTTTTTTAGAGGTGAAATCATTCTTTGGTTGTTTATTTTTTAGTACAACCAGAAATAGTGGGATATTGAATTATGGCAGGCTTTGACCGTCTTGGGTGTCAGCTTAACATTCCATAGGTGGGGGTTAGTTTTATATCCTGCAACACAAAGCATACTAAATGGCAATTTGGAATTACAGTCCTGCATTTAATATGTCTTGGATACTTTAAATGACTTCTATTCCCATGTTTTTAGTAGAATTGTTTTCTAAAGAGAACTACATCCTAATTGTTGCCCTGTCAGAATTGTGTGCACTCTGTAACATCTTTGGTAGTGGTAGTCCTGTTTGCCTCATTTTGTTAATGTGCTGTGAAAGATCACAAATTTGAATATGTAGTGTATGTGATACAAAATTGTGAATTGATGGGACTTAAGTAACATTTTGTCAGCATTTGAAAATACTTGTACTTAATCCTCTTACAGAAAATTTGCCTCTAAATTTGAAGCTGGAAAGTCACTGGAACAACTGAAAAACAATATATGGCTTTTTTTGGTATGTGTGTTAAGAATTATGTACAAAGTGAATCATGTGTACTGAGCCTCAACACAACCAATGAAATCTCAAATATTGAAGAAAAAAAAGAACATTGTGAAATTTTTTATAGAACAACGGTGATTGACATTCTATTTTTAGAAATGTTGGAGAACCTTAAATAAAAGTAGCTGTTTTCCTTTTTAAATCTTTGTCACTATAGCACTATTTAAATATTGGACATGTGCTGCAAACATTGAAAAATACATCCCAAACTCTGAACTTGGGAGAAGACTGAACAGCCCAATCCAGGGAAGTTGGGACACCTCAACAAGGGCACTGGTGCTGGCAACAGCATTTGCTGGTCACCTTGGGCATACTTTCCCTCAGATTTGATGAATTAACCCAAGACACCAACATAAGGAATTTGAGTCAGGCCAGCAATTCGGTCACATGTGCAGTCCTGGAAAAATATTTATTCTTCATAGAAATAGAAAAGGAGGTCCATCCTCATCTGAACAGGGAAGTACATTTTCAACATTATGAACAAAAGAAAACAATTAGAATTGTGTGGGAGAATTTAGGAACACCTCGAAAACTCAAAGCTAGAATTTTTCCGTGTGTCTTAGCAAAGTGTTTTTCAGTATCAAATTAAACAGCTGCAATTACAGGCAGTAAGTTCAGAACTCTGAAGACAATCCATTGTAAAGTCTAGCCCTTAGGAAACTGCTTTCAGCTCTGTGCTAAAAGTTGCCCATGTGGGGCCTCTGCTCCTAATCTTGGTACTCCAAGTCAGTGAGCTGGAGAGGCCGACTCACAGAGCTTAGCCCTGCATTCCAGATGAAGGTGGAGCACATCTCTGTGAAGGTTACAAGGCCTTCAAATGCCACCCAGGTCCAACACACACAGGCAATTAATTTATCCTTTTAAACATGTCCTTTAGATCCCAGACATGCATCCTTTAAATCCCAGCATTTGATTCACCTAAACTCTTTTTTTCTTCTTTGTGTACTTCAACCTTAATTATTGGGTCTGAACGCCCTGTAGGACCTTTTCTACAATACAAAAAATAAAAAATAAAAATAAATAAACAAAACATTTCAATTGCCTGAATGTATTATTTTCTAGCCTGAAATGATTGTATCTTAAAATGTTGCCAACTATTTTGTTCATAAATAAGATTTCAGCATCCCTTGATCAATTAATGTAGTAATCTAATAAAGAGAAGAAATAAAATTGTACATAGATTATTAGCTTTCAATGAACCTAACCTTATACCTAAAAGTCAACATTTAATGCTGGGCATAGTGGTGCCTGCTTGTAATTCCAGCACTCAGGAGGCTGAGGCAGGAGAATTGTGAGTTTGAGACCAGCCTGGGCTAAAGTGAGCTCAAGGCCAGCCTGAACTGCGTAGTGAGACCCTGTCTCAGAAAAAAAACTTTTTATCTTGGAAAAAAAAGGAAGAAAGAAAAGAAAGAAGTCAACATTTAAAATTATTTGAATGTTGCTTAAATTAAATTAAAATTTAAATAAATTTAAAAAATAAAAATAAATTTAAAATTGACATTTTGCTTAAATTAAGGTTTTAATAACAGTCACAGTCTCTAAATTACAATGCTTTCTTGGTTTATAAACATTAAGATTTCTACAGGCTTCAGGTATTTATTTTACTTGTATATTTAACTTTTGATATTAATTTCTCTTTGATTATGATTCCTTGTTCTTTTTCTTTATTACCTTGTAATACATTTTTTATTAGCCTGGAAACAAAAAGGCCTTTTTTTTTTTTTTCTTTTCTTTTCTTCACTGAACTCAGCTTCACATTTCTTTTCATAATGTTCACCATATATATTCACTTGCAGGAGGATTGGCCTTGTAGAAAAGTGTGGAAAAGATGTGTAAGTGGAAGACTTCGACAATTTTCATTGCTTGTTTTTAAGCTAGAATTATAGTACCTTAAAGCTGGGGGCCTTTCCTACGTGGTAATAGGTTGTCCTAAAGCCGTGGATGCTTTATTGTATTTCATTTTCAAGCTCCTATTTGTTCTGATATTTAATCTCTTTACTACAATTCTCACAAACCCACACCTCTTTGCACCTCCTGGGTGGTTCTATGTTTCTTCTTTCATCTTTGTGTTGTTTCTGAAAACTGAATGCAGAGTTTTACTAAAACATGATGATATAATAGGATAGGATAAGAATGCTGGCATCTTGGAGAGCTTATCTTGAAATGCAATTTATAAATGATCACTACTTATATAATTATCACTTAGTAATATGGAGATGTAACATTTAGATTGATAGAGAAGGAATATTTTTATTTATCTTATTTATTTTCTTGTATTTTAGGGAAGGATCTGCAGGGTGTTCACGGTCTCACTACTAGATTGGGCTTCTAGTGATCCGCCTGTTTACAGCTGCCCAAGATCTGGGATTACAGATGTGTGCCACCATGCCCAGTCTCATTCACCAACTCAGCATGCCCCCAGGGCGGGGCCAGCACGGCAGGCTTGGGGATTGAACCCCTGGACCCTGGGTCTGCTTGCAGGTACTTTAATCTGCTGAGCTATTTTATATACTATTTTCTATGCCAAATATTTAGTGTAAGTTATAATCATTACACTGACTTTGTTTCCAACAAATTTAGAATTATGAAATGTTTAGAAAAGGATTCATAGCAAAGAGAGCATCTTCCAGATTATTATGTTTTAATTAATTATTTTTATTATCTAAATACTAAAAACTCAGTCTACACAAAGAAGCAGAATTAAGTATGACTAATTTCACATTCAAAATCTCAGCAAATTTTAAATATACTTATATTTAAAAGTGAGCAGTAAATAATAATAGCAATAATCTAGCAACTACTCTTTTAATGGATTTGGTACAGGGTCTCACTGTGCAGCTTGGACTCATAGTGGTCCTCTTGCTTTCAGCTTCCCCACTGCTGGGATTACAGGCATACACCACCATGCCAGGTCTTCGTGGCCGGCTCACTGTACCCAGGGCACAGCTGGTGCAGCATGTGGTGCTGGGGATCAAACCCTAGACCCCGCACTTGCCTAAGCAGGTGCTTAGTCCACTGAGCTATCCCACCGGCCCATCAACTACCTTTTATCAGTACTTCCTTTGCAGCAGGACACTGCTAAGCATTTTGACATTTTTTACCCTATGTAGTCTTTTCAGAAACACTGCTAGGTACTTATCCTTCTCTCCAATTTACAGGAAATTAAAGAAGCAAATAAAACAGTGAGTGGTAAACTCAGAGACTGAAGCCAGTCAGGGTCAACTAAGTCTCCAGCAGGAAAATCTGTTTACGTAGTGCCCCAAAGGGGCAGGGAGCTCTCATGCCACCTGATGAATTCAAGCACGACTTAGATCCCAAACTTCTCATTCTGCTTCCTGAGTAGACTTGTTTTGGAGACTCTTGTTTTCTCCCCCACCCCTGAGTCACAGTCCTGGTGTGTGAATAAGCAAAAGGAAAAAGAGTACCCATGAATGAATACAGCTCGGGGCTCTGTACTAAGATCATTCTGGGATTAGTGAAAAACCAATTAAGCCTTTTTCCTGCCCTCTAGCATATTTAGAATTGGCAGCAGGAATGCTGAGATGTAGTCTACGTAGAAAAGTAATGCATATAATTCCTCAGAAGCATTTTTATTATTAAGCCATGTATGCATATGACTAATCAAAAGCTTGGTCTTTGAAAAATACGAATAAGTAAAAGAGTTACTAAGAACAGATGAAACGTTATGACAAAATTATTTACTTAGGACTTAAATTTATGACCTAGCTTTGTGTACTGCACTTTCTCAGTGCCACTAATGCCCCAAGCATGAGATGTTCTGACGAACGAAGACCCCAGACTCACATTCAAACTGCTGAGCTCTTTAACACGGATGCGGACATGGGTCTGCCACCACTTCACCTTCCTTTGCAAAGCATTTACCAAGGAGCATCAAGGTGCCATACACGCGCCAGATGCCTGGATACAAACTGAAACGAAGCGCCACACTTTTCCTTAATCAGGGCCAGAATGGTAATGATTAGACCATATCATGATAACTTCCCTGCTAATCCCATATGCAAAACACAGTTCAAGCCAAAAACCTCCGCCTGAGCCTAATGTACTCCAGCAGCCCGTGGTAAGTGGTATGAATATTTGCCGATGCTGGTGTGTGAGCCTTTCATGTTCTTTACCTACAAAATCCTGATTGCTTTTGAAGAACTCCATTTTTCTTCTTTGGATACCTTTAGAAAGGCTGCAGTTGCTCTCCAGAGCCACGTTAACCCCATGCGTTCATGACTATTCCCAAGCCTGTGATGTCTTACGTCCTTCCACCTTTAACCTAAATTGGACAGAATTGGTTTCTATTGCTTATGACAAAGGCATTCTAGAACACACGAATGAGCTGTCAGGCCTGCCCTGCCCCCAAGAGCTCAGCTTTTACTTGGAGCAGCAACAAAATTTAACACGCCCACTGCTTCACCTCCCAACGCAGTCTCTGCCCATCCGCTCTCCAGCCCTGCTGGCCTCCTTTCAGTCCCTTGAAGCCATCATTCTCTTCCCAACAATCAGCGCCCATTCTTACTGACAATTTGAAACTCCGCCCAGCGTATCTCCCTCGTGTTCCACTTCACGTATCAGTTTCTCAGAGAGGCTGTCTTTGCCTTCCTGGAACGGGCTGTGTCTATGTTGCAGTGAACTCCAGTGACAATTTTAATCCTCCTCACAGCATTTATCATGATTACTGTCAACGAGCCATTTCTATATGATTGATTTGACATTTGTCTTCCCCTCCTAAAGAAACACTCTCGATGAAGAGATTTGGCCTCTCCCTCAAGTACAACAATTTCTTAGGCATAGGAGGCACTCAAAATATTTTACTGAATGAATTAGTAAGTGAATGTATGATGATTGTTGTGGTTTGTATTTGTCCCACCAAAGCCTCATGAAGTCATTGAGGCTCAGTTCTACAGTTTGTGATTAATTCATGAGCAAAGACTGGGATTGTGGGCCTGAGTACTGCTGGGATTATGTATGTGAATGCTTCACCCAGCCTGGGATGGACAGCCTGAATGCAACTTAAGGGAGACAGACTTGTTCTCTGTTGCCAATTCTTGCTGTTACTTCTCCTTTTTGCTCTGGCTGTTTTTGCTGTCTTCCACTACCATGAAAGTTGCCCTCTACCATGTGCCGCTCTGCCTCAGAGCCAGCCAAGTATGTACTGAAACCTCCACTAACTGTGAGCTAAATAAACCTTTCCTTCCTTCATTTTGAGTGTCGGGTATTTGTCCCAGCAAGGAGCGAAGAATAACTGAAACAATGATGTATTCATAAACTCCAACGACACCTGCTAAAGATATATATTCTAGGAAGGGGTTCTAAAAGGCCTCCTGATTCTAAATTTTCATCTTAACAAAGAAAAAGGGGCCACAAAGACCAGAAAATCTTTTAGGACGAGGTAACAGCATGCATAGGACATATCTATAAAGCACTGTGATGTGTCCAGGTCCCTAGAAGCAGTCCAGAATGATATAAGCAGATGGGAGAAAGAGCAAGTCATCATGAGCCCCAGTATCATACCAATGAGCCTGGGCTTTTTCCTGAACTTCTTAGAATTTCTCAAGTTATTATTATTATTTTTTAATATAGGTTTGGCATGGCCAGGTGTGTATCTTAGGAATATCACTTTGGGAAAGTGAGATAAACCAAAAGGTGGCCGGTGAGTCAGAGAGTGTTTATTGTAAGAGGTTAGTGATGGACATGGCCTTGAGGCCAGCAGGGGTGGCCTTGGAGCTACAGGAGACACTAGAACAATATCTGCAAGACAAAGCTGGCAGTAAATGGGGATGCACTGGGTGTTGAAGAATACATGACAAGGAGCAGAGTGGAGGATAAGCCGGATGATACAGTCACTCTGAGCGAAGTCAAGCGTGACATCCACGCGAAGGTCCAGGTAAATTTTAAACATGGACGCCTGGAGACCAAAGTCATCAGCCAATGATCATCAGTTTCCACCATCAGATCTGATAAAATCAAGAAAGTGTGAAACATGTTCAAGGCACAGGTCCTGGATCAGTGCTGATGTGGTAGGAAAGTTAGGACCAGAGTAAAAAGGCCTGGAAGGGAAGGGAGGAGGGAGCGAGGGAGGGAGGGCAAGAGCTGCGAAAACACTGGTGTATTTAAGGGTCAACGGCTTGAAACAATCACTAGATGTAGAGACAACTGGATAAATGATAACTTTTTTTAAAAGCATATGGAGTAAATGACTGTGATCAGGATAAAGTCAGAGTGCAGCAAGCTAGGAAGAAATAAGACAAAGAATTCACAACAGCCTCCCGCAAGAGTCTTTCTGAGGGTCAAGGGACTAGGTGATGCCCAGAAAGCGCAAAGTTTTGTTTTTAAGAGGCTGCTGATAAGGAGAGAGTGTTGCTGTTTACTGTGCATCTAATGCGCTTACTGTTATCCAGGTCATTTGAACCCTTATACTAATCATAGCATTTCCAGCATTTTGTCAGGTGAGAAAGCTGAGGCACTGGCTGTGCAGACTCAGCCAAACTCTGCAGGTGTCAGGACAGACAGCCAGATCCCAAGGCCACTGTTCCTTGGGGGTGGAGACCCATGGGACACAGGGGCAATGAACTATTTAAAAGCATAGGGGTTCAGCAAGGCTTCTGGGAGCCAGATTGTTCTAGGCCGCTGGAGTGAACCAGTGAGCAAACCTAACAAAGGCCTTTCTTTATTCACCTTTATCCTCTTGTAGCAATGGAAACCTAAACAATAAACACAATAAATGATTAGTTACATGTTATGCTAGACTGTAATAAGTGTTCTGGTTAAAAAATAGAAACAGGAGGGAGGGAGGGAAGGGGAGTGGAAGAGAGAGAGAAGGGGGAAGGGAAGGGGAAGGAAGAGAGAGGGAAGGGGGAAGGGAGGAGAGAAGGAAGAGGGAGGGGGAGGGGAGGAGAAGGGAGGAGGAGGAGGAGGAGGAGAAGGAGGAGGAGGAGAGAGAGAGAGAGAGAGAGAGAGAGAGAGAGAGAGAGAGAGAGAGAATTGAGATCCAGTAGACCAGGTTGATGGCTTCGCAAATAGAGTGCTCTGGGTAGGTCTCACTGAGAGATTGTCGCAGGAGCAGGGGTTTGGAAGAGGTGAATAAGCTTGTCATTATCTATCTGGCAATAAAGGCAACAGCTGATGCTCGTGTATTAGTTACCTTTCTTGTGGCTGAGACAAAACACCCAACACCATAAGTTAAAGCAGAAAGCTTTATTTAGCTCATAGTGGTCAGAGATTGAATTCATGGCTGGCTGGCTCCAGGCCGGCGACCCAGCAGAGAGGCATTGCCAAGGAGAAACAGTTCATGGCAGGCAGGAGGCAGCAAAGCAGCAGGAAGCAACAAGTGACCTGCAGCAGCCCTCTTTCTGTCACTAATTTTTATCCACAGTACCCACCCTTAGGGAAGACAGCACTTACACCCTTAATTTTAGTGTTGCACCATGGGCCAAACCCACGATCACAACCTCAATCCCAGTATCACACACCCGAGACCCAGCCACCTCTGAAAAGCCACACCAATGACCACGTGAGACCTTGGGGCAGACACCTAGACACAAACGGTAACACTTCAGCTCTTATTAAGCTGCATACCCCTTCTCACTCCCTTGGATCAGCTCAGGTGAAAGGGGCTTGCAGATTTGGTTGCACTACGAACATCTCATATCTACTACACATCACTCTAGCCAGAAAGTTAAAGTACGAGAACAAGTTTTCTTCTGCCAAGGCAAACATACATTCTAAACATTAAACAGACCTTCAAGCGGTTGTCAGATAAAGGAACAGAAATTACCAGCCCTTTCCAACAAGCGCCCATGTTTAGGCCATGTATTTGTCACTTTCCCATCCCTGGGGCAAAAGTCCCAGCACCTAAGAATTAAAGGAGAGGAAGTTATTTTGGCTTAAAGAAAATCCAAGGCAGCAAATCATGGCCATGGGTTGTTGCAGAGGAAAGGTGCCCCCGTCATGGCTGCTAGGAGCAGAGGGTAGAGGGAGGGCCTGGGGGAAGAATCTCCCTTCACTGGGCTGGGGAGAAAGCTCGGTGATCTAAGTGACTACTTGGAAAGTGCAAGGTCCCAAATTCAATTCCCACCAGGCACACCATGCTGGCCACCAAAACTGGGTGTGATAGTGCACCCCTGTAATTCCAGCACTGGGGAGGCTGAGACAGGAGGATCACTATGAGTCTGAGCTGCATAGCAAGACCCTGTAGCAAAGAAAGAAAAGAGACAAAAAGAAAAGAAAAAAATCCTCCTTAGGTCACTCCACCAACAACCTGCCTCTGCCTGCCAAGTGCAGGGCAGTAGACACAGGTATGAACTCACTAGTGGGTCAATTCCTTAGTTCTGATTTGCAGAATCTCCAGGATCTATGCAGCTTCCAGAAGCCCCATCTCTACAGACATGAGGCTCCAAGGCACTTCTTATATCTAAACCATAAAGGCTATCATGTGGAATGTGGAAGACATAGATCTAGTGCAATTCTTTTATTAGGTTATCTTCCCAAGTGAAAACCAATTTTTTTTTTCAACAAACTTCCCATATTTAGATTAATAGTAGTTTTTACCATGGCAGTGCATAAACGATGTTTCTGTAAGAATCTTGATCACAGGAAGACAGTGTATATGATCAAAGAACTCTATCCATGCTTACATTAAAATGAAACTATAATATGATTATTTAACAAGAAAGTAAAGAACAAGTCAACCTGAATACAGATTGTTACTAAATAAGTAAATAAGCTTTCTATTTTCTCAAATTAAAACTGAATTCTTTCTCCAACTTATTTATTTGGTACCAGGCATTGCACATGCCTTACACATGCCAGGCAGGCACTGTGCCCGTGAACTTTACCCCTAGTCCTTTATTGCTGAATTCTTTTCTTTTTTCCCATAAGAGGGATTGAATTTGGGACCTTGCATTTGCCAGGGAGGCCACTGAGCTATATTCCTGGCCCTGAATTTTTTTTTTTTTAATGTATTTGAAAAGCTGAATGTAGTGGCACACACCTGTAATATCAGCACTCAGAGTAAGGCAGGAGAGTTGCAAGTGTGAACCAAGCTTGGGCAACTAGATAAGTTAATGAGACGCTACCTCAAATCAAAATTTCAAAATGGGCCAAAACTGTAGCTCAGAGTGCTGGCTTTGAGTTCAATCCCAGAACTACCAAATTAAATTATTTAAAGAAATGGTTATATCCCAAGCTAAAAATATGAATCATCCAAACTTGTAACTAATATATGTAAATATTTTCCAATTTTACAGCTTATTTTTGCCTCCAAATATTTCTATCTGAATATTAAACAATTTAATGACTTTATGCATCAAATAAAGATCATGTACACTTGTTAAAATTCAAGCAAAAAGACAACTGCAATGAAGACAGCCAAGAAATATTAGCACCAAAATGTCATTATCATAATCAGATAATCTTATTCCAGATATTTCTCTTTATATAAATTTATACCAAATGAATTAATTTTGCAGTATTTCTTTTGTTTGTTACCAGGAACCAAACTCAGAACTTCGTGCTTTCCTAGGCTGGTGCTTATGCCACTGAGCTATCCCCAGCCCAAATGATTTTAATTTAATGCATATACACTACCTAAAATATTTCTAGTTTTAAGAAGTGCTTTGATATTTCTTCAACTTAAAAAGAGACACTGATGTAAAAGTTTAGAAATTTGTAAAATTTAAATAAATATTTCTTCACCAAAGTGGTAACATTTTTTTAAAAAAACACTTCTATGTTATGATAAAAATTAATATATAACATGTCTTGACTAGTATTGCAAGTGTAGCTATTTATTGAGGTATGAAAGAAGTTAGTCTTCATATCTTTCACTATATTTCTAACTCTTGATGGTTTGGATTTTAATTCTTGTATTTTAGGATTTATAATTTATATTTTCTTGCAAAATTGAGTTCTTTAATTTTGATTCTAATAGAGAGCTGCTCATCCATCTGTGTATCTCAGGTTTTGCATGCTGAGCCCTCATTCTTTGGATTCTTTAGCTGGACTTAATTGTTATGACAATCACGTTTGTGAATTCCTACACACTGGAAAGTATCCGTACTTCTTATATGAAAACAGTTGGGCAAGTATAAACATCCGGGTTACACTTTCCTTTAGAGCCATGTAGATATCACCTACATTATGATTATCTTCCATAATTTATCTGTCGGGAGAAGTTGAAATTTACTTTTCATGCCTGTACTGAAGACTTATTACTGAATTTTAATAATTTAATACTAATTGTTTTTGGGTAATCTGATATCCTTTCAGTCTTCAGCCCTTTGTTTTAGCAATAGAATTGGCCACCAGAAATAGACTTTAATGGGGAGACAACAATTTTTCTGTGTTGTATTTTTAATTCGTAGTTGTCTTTATTGTTTCAGCCTGTTTTATTACTTTACATTAACTCTAATAATTTCATGATTTCCTTCCATAGCAGGAGTTCCACTTTCAACTTGCCTATTTAGGGGTGTGTGTGTGTGTGTGTGTGTGTGTGTTCGCATGTGTGTTTTATTTGCCCATTCTCTAGTGGTGCCATTTTGGTCTGTTGCCTCACCTTTATCTCCTTCATTCTTATTAACACATTTTGCCTGTGGGATGAAGAAATTCATTCTATTTCTATGTAGTTCCACATCATTACATGCGGACAAATACATTTTCCCCTCTTTCTTGAATGTTTCCTTACTGCTTTCTTCTCCCTTGAGCAGCCTGCTGCTAGCCTTTATTTTTTCTCTGTGATATTTACAAAGTTGCCTTTCTAGTTTTGTTTTTTTTTTTAATCTGGCTCCGATGAGCTACAGATCAGTCTTCTTTACCACAGCTCACTCTTCTTCATACCATTCCTACCGCGTGTTTGACCTTTTTATTATCTCAGGCATTGACAGTTGAGGACTGAGAATATTTATGGCTACTTTTCACAGTCTAAGGATGTGTAATAGGGAGAAACAGAGTAGAGTTGTGCTGGCCTTGGCTTTGGTATTTCTTCAACGTATCATTACAGCCTCGTACATTAGAGTTCACGCCACCCATTAGCAACAAAGTTTATTCATAAAGGATAGACATTCCTTCTTCCATTTGAGTACCAAAGACTGGATGTGCTTGTCTCTATTTGTTTTTGAAGGTTTCGCTGAAATTCTGAGGTCGTATAGCTGGGCATGATAGCTCCTATATTTTGGAGTTTTATTTTTCTCGATATTTGTGTTGGTTTTCCCTTTATATACATTTCATGTTTTAAATAAATATCAAAGAACTTTTTGCCACTCCTTAAGGTAGGGATGGAGGAGGAATAACTAGCTGTTCTGATTTGTACAAAAATCACCTATCTTTCTTTGATGCCATTTGTCATGATATTTTACTCTGTTGCTCCTTTTGGGGCTGCTAGTTTTTATCATTTTATTTTACTAATGTTATGATTTTTAAATTTTGGGGAGAGAGAATGTGTAAGGTAGCTTTATTAAATTGTTTTTACCCAGACTGGTAAGTTTTACTTCGCTTATCTCCGATTTCCACCCGGAATCCAGCACATTGCTCCTGCTCCACAAATACGTTTGGAATTTCATTAGAAATGTCAACTCACCTGAGTGTGAGGATAATATTAACCAAAACTTTTTTTCATCGATATATTTTCTGCAACATGTGGAAGAGACTGCCTTAATTCACTCAGTTGTTTAATTTACATAATAGCAAAAATGAACTGGATACACCACTGGATACTCCTTCTACTCAACACATCTTATGAAAATACAATGTAAAGCAAAACTGCAGAGAGGAAGCAGGAGGATCGCTACTCATGTGGGCTGTGTAGTGAGACTCTGCACAAAACAAAACAGGTCACGGATCTGTATCATGGATCTGTAAGTTCCTCACTGACACACCACCTCATGGTTCGCGTCGCCTTCTAACTCTAAGGGTTTCCAGTGTGGTTTCCTCTCCTACTGCTGTTTGAGACTGTTGCGCTTAGAGAGGGTAATTCAGCACTTACCTTGCACAGAGGAGGAGCTCTGATGACAAAAGTGATTGCCTACTCGGCCCATCAAATGTCATTATCGAGTGGAAAAGTACAAATAGCTCTTCGATACTTTTCAGACCTTACCAGTTACCTCTTTACTTAGCTTCTTTTACCTAATTAGCTCACTTCTAGTGCATGTTTCTTACCCGAAGGAACAGTTTCGTTTTGTGTTCGGTTTTTGTGGCCGGCTTAGCCTGTCCTGGGGTGGGGCTGGCATGGCCTGTGGTGTTGAGGATTGAACCAATTGATCCATGGTCCCTGTGTGCTTGCCTACGCGGGAGCTTTAGACTGCTGAGCTATCTCGCTGGCCCCAAGTAGTTTTTAAAAGGCAGAGAAAAATGATCATTTTTCTTGTGTTGGAGATTCTGAAATCTTTTCTTTCTTTTCTTTTCTTTTTCTTCTCTCTCTTTTTTTTGTGTATGTTTGACACACAGTGTTTCTTTCTTTCTTTCTTTTTTTTTTTGCAGAACCGAGGATTGAACTCAGGCCCTTGCGCTTGCCAGGGAACGCTTATATCACTGAGCCATCTCCCCGGCTCCAACACAGTCTTTCTACACAGCTCAGACTCATACTGATCCTCCTGTCTCAGCCTCCCCAGCCCTGGAATTGCAGGTGTGCACCACCACATCTGGTTGTGGGGGTGGCGTGGCGTGTGGTGCCAGGGATTGATCTTGGCCTGTTGTGCTCGCCAGGCAGGTGCTTATGCCGCTGAGCTATCTCTTCAGCCCTCTGAAATCTTACAACAATGATGAACATTTATTCAGTTGGTGATATGATGCACGTGCTTGAATTATTACAAATCTCCCCCTAGCATTTTTTGAGCTCCTATGTTCTCTCTCCCCAGGCTCAGTTCTGGTTTCTGCGGCCTCCTCTCTTCCCGAGTCACTGGGCTTTCACCAATTACAAAAATATGAGACTGTCTGGACTTTATCACAGTAAAATACACGCTACCACCATTGGAAAATTACCAAAATATATCTGTAATTTTACTGTACTTATAATGTAAGTATACCTGGTAGGATGAATCTTTTAAAATTAATTTCAAAACTATTTCATGAATATATATGATTTTTTTTTCAGATTCCATTCAGGTTCAGATGCCAGAAATATCCCAGAAAATTCTTACTTTTCAATTTATTTTTTGGTGGCGTCCAGGGCCTTGTGTCTGCAAAGCAAGACCAATACCACTGAGCCACATCCCAAGCCCCAGGAAAACTTTAAAGTTATGAAGACACTAAAAATTACAAATTTGCTTTCATAAAAGTCTAAATTTAAAAATGTGTTTTAGGGCTGGGGAGAGAGCTCAGTGGCACAAGTGCCTCCCTGGCAAGCACAGCACCCCGAGTTTGATCCTGTGCTGAAAAAAAGTCCAGTTAAAAATGTGTTTTAGGAAATCCATATTTCTTAATAAAGTTATTTTAAAGTGGAAATACCATCAACAATGAGCAGCTCTCCATAACACACAGAAAAATTTCATTCACTTCATAAACTTATAAATTTATAAATTGAACTACATAAAGCATACTTTCATGAAATAAGTCATGGATAGAGAAATATGCCCATGCCCTAAAATGATGAATAGAAGGAAAAGTGGATTTAGTACCTCAAAATTTCTATTTAAGAAGCAACTCTAGTATTTACCAATTAGAAAATACATTTAGGTTTCCAAAAACATGATTCCCTTTTTTTAAATTATTTTTTGTATTCTAGGGAAGGGTCTATAGGGTCTACAGGATCTCACTACTAGATCAGACTCACAGTGATCCACCTGTTTACAGCCTCCCAAGTGCTGGGGTTACAGGTGTGTGCCACCACGCCCAGTCTCAATCACCATCTCAGTATGTCCTGGGGGCAGGGCCAGTACAGCAGGCTCAGGGATTGAACCCCCCCACACCTACTTGCAGGCACTTTAATCCCCTGAGCTATTTGGTTGGCACAGGATTCCTTATTTTTAAAACAAAAAATTATAAGAGTAAATGATCTTTCTACCTCACAACACTGGAAGGAGGAGTATTATACAGCTCTATAGAAGAGCACTTCATGTAAATGCAAGTGAAAGACATGGGAAAGTAAGAGGAGTATAAAATGTGCAAACAAGTGCAACTCCCAGACTTGCAGGGATTATATGATCTTGGATGATCATCTCTGAGCTTTGTGAATGCAATCTGGAAAATTCTTTTCAGTAATTGCTATGAAGTTAATACCAAACCAATCAGGGATTGATATTCTAAATAAGTATCAATCACCTTGAAAGACCCCAAAAGAATCACTAACCCAACCCCCAACAGAAAGACACCCAGTCCTGTATTCATGCCCACTTGCTATGTGACTCACTTTCTCATTTGGTCCTGGACTTAATCAATTTTATCTGAGCAATGGTGCTTGTAATCTCAGTGTTTGACCATAGTTTTGTCCCACTTCATGCCCACCTAAGTGAGTTCCTGTGTTCTCCACCACCTTAGACTCGCCTCATCACATGGTTTTGCTTTATAAAAGTCCCTGCAAGAGATAGCTTCCTGGGGACAACCCGCTCAAGGTCCCCCCTTCTGTTCTTTTCTCGGACAGAAGTTTTCTTTCCCCCAATAAATATATTCTACTCTTAAAAATAAATAAATAAATTCCAAAACAAATAGTCATTAATATTGTAAGAAACAGTTATTAATTTCTCAAAAGCTGAAAAGATGCAGATTGGGTAATGACAGAGAAGGAAGTGAGAGCCATGCTGTTCAGGACACTAATTCTGAAGCAGTGTAAAGAGTAAATATTTGGGCCTTGGGACAATCCTTTTATTGAAGGTATAGAGACAAAGGGTCACCAGGCAACAATATTGACAAAGAGAAACCACTAAATCTGTGGGTGAGAAGGCAGGCGTGCAATCCACACAAGCTGAAGCTGGAGGGAATTTCATGGAGGGAATTGTCAGCCTTTTCAAAAGACAGACAAACACAGAAGAGGGACTTTATTTGGATAAATAAACCTTAAAGAGAAGAAGTTAGTGACAGCCAAGTTAAAGTGCCTTCAGTGATTAATAGAATGAAAAAATAGTCAGAGCCACCTTTAAAAAGCTGAGTCATAAAAATCCAGAGAGACCCAGGTGGAAGGGGTCAGCCAAGTTTGGAGCAGGAGGTCTCTTGTCAAGATACAAGCTCTTCCCCATGTGAAAGGGCAGAAGAAAGTCAGGCAAGAGAGGGCACCAGAAAGGATCAGGTCTAGGAAATCTTATGGAAAGAGAAGAAAACAGAAAAAGAATTAAGGATGGAGGAGAAATGACATGTTGGGAAGATGTGTGGTTATTTTTCTGAGGCTCTTTGGAAGACGGATGCAATTGGTGTTCAGAGAGGTAAGCCTCAGAGGACCACCTCTACTTTGCACCTTTCTAAGGGTTTAGGTTTATCCTTCAGCTCATCATGGTTGAGAACTGTCCTTGGGCTGGGAAGATAGCTTGGTGGCCTAAGTGCCTGCTTGGCAAGCTCAAGGACCCAGGTTTGATCCCCAGTAACGCATGCCATGCAGGCCACTGAAACTGGGCATGATGGACCACACCTGTAATCGCAGTGCTGGGGAGGCTGAGACAGGAGGATCACTGTGCGTCTGAGCTGCACAGTGAGACCCTGTACCAAATAAACTTTAAAAATTAAAAAAATAGAAGAATTTCTAAAAAAAACCATTCTCATGTGGTTCTTACAGAGACAGAAAAGTACAGGTTACATAGTACATCTCATTCTTTACCCAGAAAAGCAGAATTTATAAACTTGTCTAATCACTTCTTCCTACTGAAGATATTACCCTCCTTACTTTTCTTTCCACTGATTTTATGCAATAATTATGTGGGAATGAAAACATATAGTCTATTTGCTTCAGATCTTTCAGTCAATGAATCACATTAAAAAATTTTAAAAGTTTAGCAAATAAAGAAATGAAAATAATACTACTTTAAGTCCACATAGGGCACTGTGGCTCTTTAAGTAATTCCATAGACTGTCAAGAATCTCATAGTCTAACCTGAAAACTACTTGTCTCATGAGACACCAATGCTAAATTTCAAAAATATAAAACAAACCTCTTTAAAGCTTAAAATGCTCATATTTGCAGTAAACTTGTTCCTTGAACATCTTTTTCTTTTTTTTATGTATCTGATGTTGTTTTGTGTGTGTGTGTGTGTGTGTGAAGGGTTTCACTACGCAGCTTGGACTTGTAGTGATCCTCCCGATTTCTAAGCAAGCGCTTAGTCCACTAAGGCCTTTGTACCTGATGTACCACAGTTGCTGTTACACAGATGGATCTATAGACTATTGGTAGCTTTTAGGAGAACTTTGCTAAATTAGCTTACAATCTTGACTTCAGTTCAGGAATTTTTTCTCTTTCTTTCTTTCTTTCTTTCTTTCTTTTTTAATGTATTTGGTACAGGGTCTCACTATGCAGCTCGGACTCATAGAGATCCTCCTATTTTCAGCCTCACCAGCACTGGAATAACAGGCATGGGCCACCATTCCTGGACTCGTTCCCTGTTTGTAGCACTCAGGGGCGGGGCGGGTGCAGCAAGGAATTTTTATTTACTATTGTTTCGTTGACTTGGTAAGCTTCTAGATCTTATGGCAAGAACTTCTTTCAATAATGTCTATGGATATGGATGTCATTTATAAAAATTCTAGATTTAAGAATACAGAGTTTGTGTCTAGACAAAGCAACCACTGATCTGCTATATTTCTAACTGCCACAGCCATTGTTTAAGTTTTCTGTACTCATTTCCAAAAATGGGGGAGAGAGCTGTGATTCAACATGGGGCAGCTCGCCATACTCTAATAAACTTGCCAGTAAGTGTTTCTGGCTGTTGTGATGAGCTGAAACCAAAAAGGTCATTTTGGTCCCAATACCATGTAAAGCGGAATCACGCCTGGAAGCCCAGGTCGGACAGCACCCACAAACTGAGAAACTCAGGACTGCGGCTTCAGACAGCTCCCACTGTGCCCGACAGGAAGTAAAAGTGATTGGAGGTGGTTCCCATGTGACACTCCACCCAAAGGACCCTGAAAATGTGTGAAGCGAGGGAAAGCACTTGGCATGGGGCCTGAAGGCGCATGTTCGCAGGTGACACCTACCACAAAAAGGGGCCTCAAGGATTACGATAAATGAGACCATGTAGATATCCCGAAGTTGGTAAGACTGAAGAAACCTATGTTGCATCTGCAGTCATATAAAATTTTACTCTTTAAAAGAATCATTTTATCATTTGTTTGTTATTTTTCACACTGAGTGCTTGCGTGTCGGCATTTTGTCACAACATATAGTTTTAATAATATCTCAGCAAAACATGTTCCGTACACTACAGCCATGTGTGATAGTGTGGCTATAAAACCATCTCATTTATATTTGTGACTAAATTCATGTTCACTACAAAATGATTTGCCTCCTCCAGGTCCCCCAATATCTTGGTTATTACATTTGGATTCCTGTTTTACTTTCCTGACTTTCTCAGTTTATACCAGAGAATCAGTGATTTCTAGTTTGATTGAGAAGAACAATATACACCTTACACAGTCTTTCCTCAGTGATTTCTAGTAAGTTAGTTGTAGAGTAAAACTCTAACTCCTTTATACACTCAGTTCTATAACCATCAGTTTACTTTGGGTTTCTTATTCCCCTGAACTCTGACAGCATTTAGTATTAGCCTCATTCATTCAACAATGAGTCATCTCTTCTTACTGTAACTCCTATTTCTTGTTTCTATTAACAACTTTAATTTTCTCCATTTGTTTCTCTAAACTAGCTTGCCAGTGCATTGATGAACTCCTGGAGACTTCCTACATGCAAACACACGCAGCATAGACATGGAACTCGGTAGTTACGCTATTAATACATTTGGTTTGGCTTAATCTAGATTGATCATTATAGCCAAGGATTTTGCAGCACGAAGTTATTTTTTCATATTGCTGTTCACCTTTTTCTTTAACTATTTAAGAAGATAGGACCATACAGATAAATGATAAAATATGAGGGGAATCAATAGAAATGACTACTACTGATTAGTCAAAATGCACATAAGGTATCAAAAAACGTGACCTATAACTGGAGTTGTCACTATGTCCTTTTCACTGGCATTTAGTTAGAATAATCATCATTCACCAAAAAATAGCACATTGTTTAGTAGTGCAAGAAAAGAAGTTTTTCTCCCTTTATTGACTTACCCTAGAAATCTAAAGATTTTGTGTCACTCTTCTCTTGTGAGCCTAGCAGAGGATTTGCAGCCTGATTATTTCTATGAGAACAGTGCATCCTCTGGGAAAAGCAAAAGAAACATGTGGAAGTGTATCTGTGTATTTTGCCCTGGACAGTGCTGCTTATCCCATTTAGCTTATTTCTCTTGTAGTTGACAGAACACAAAGAAGCTTCCATATCAGAGAGAACAAAATAGTGATTAACGGCTCTTCATACAAGTTCAGCACAACGCGTTTCCCAAGAGTGGGCATGTTGTTTTCTTCATGGCTACAACTGATTAATTCTTTAAATGTTCCTGTTCAAAGGCCAGATTGTGGTCCTGTGCTCTGTGAAGAGAAGGTGTGGAAGGGGGTAAGGTACATGCTGCTGTGCAGAGGGTCACAGTAAGCACACTCACTAAAGTCTGGCCCGGGGTCACGGAATTCCGAGGCTGGAAGCAAGTTTTGCTAACTTTTCCTGAACGCACTCATTTTTGTTTACACACCCACCTAAAGCTGTATGAGAAATAAAGTGAAAATTTAATAGAAATGTTTTTAATAATGTATATGAAAGTAAGGGTGAACGGAGAAAAACATTCATGTGACAATGATTTCAATAATATGAAAAGATAGACTCACTCAAGACAACAAACGATTAGCTCAAATGTATTAATACTTCTTGATTTTATATATGCACATATATGTATGTGTTTCTAGTAAAGTAGTTTTCCTTAATCATCATATAAATTCATTGTAAATTGATACTAAATAAATGAATTAGTAAGTAAATGTCTAATACATGTTATTGATCCACTCAAAATAATCTGCCTTGAGTAATTTGTAAAACCTGCCAGGCTCCAAATAATTTGGCAAATACTTCAAAGGAGATTCTCTCTTCAAGATGAGTAAACTTTATGCTATCATGTATTTGTGATGACAAGGATTCTTTTGGATCTCGGATGAAAGTGAGATTGCAACTTTCATTCTGTAATTGGAAATTTGGCAATGAATTACACAAACTTATTATTTTAGGGCCCAGACTTTATAAGCTACACAAGCTTAAACAGATGTCTAACCATAGTTAAGTAGCTAATAGAGTTAAATAGCTAAGTAGACCACAGAATCAGGAGTCCAGACCCCCTAAGCTTATCATCAGAAACAAAAGCAAAATTAAATGTGTTATTTGACACTCTAGTGCCTGTGGTTTATAGAAGCTATAACATTGCTGTCTTTCACTGACAAAAGTCAAAACATCAGTTGCTTTTACAAATGTATACATAGTTATCTGTAAAAATTATGCCTGTTCTATTAGCTTTTATGTTTAAAATGAAAGGAAAAACAAACCCCTTTGCTAGGCAATTACCATGTGCTAATAACTCTATTATTATATTACCTAATGCTCATTTAGTATTTACAGAACTCAGATAGTACTGCATCATTTTGCAGAGGAAGAAAATGTGTTTTAAGGAAATTACATCAACTTTCTTCCAATGGTGATACTTTGATGACTACTAAAATGGGTGTCTAAATTCACATTTCTCTGGCACCAAAACCCTCTTATTCTGCCTAATTACTTCAAAGGAACATAACCACAATAACACATTTTGTGTTTCTCTTTGACAGCAGACCATCAAGACTAGAATAAAAAACATGACTGTAAAAAAGTGAGTATGATCATTCAATGTTATAAATAAAAGCATCCTTTGAAGGATGGATTCTGACCCTCTTTGCTGATGTACCTTGGCCATATTACACCAAGAATATGACAATGCATTCACTTCTCACACTAAGTATAACTTGTTTCTAACTATAAATTGTTGGAGTTGTCAAATGTGGAGGCATTACTGAGCTGGCGTTACTTTATAGATTTGTATGAAAATGCTGACTTCTATTTTTCTATTTTGATTTTTTTTTTTGTACCAGGGATCAAACTCAGAACCTTGTGCTTGCCAGGCAGGCATTTATGCTGCTGAGCTACCTCCCTGGCCATTGAAATATTTTTGCATATACTGAATCTACTTAAAAATCTTAGGAGCTATATAATAGGTCAACACGAAGCTAATAGTCCCAAGAATATGAACTACATTATCTTCGTTTTTTTTTTTTGTTTTTTTTTTTGTTTTTTTTTTTTTGTATATCACAAATACTTCAATAATGGCTGGCATGCAGGGTGGGGTCTGGATTTGATGTTTCACTCATAATGCAATGTGACTTCACATGCATGTTTGAACACATCAGGCCTTCAAAAGGAAACTGCTTCAAATGCAAGGCTGTTATTCACAAAAGAACAGATTGTCCAGAAAAGATGCCTAGAAAATTTAAAGCAAACCTTTCAATCGGTACACGTGACTTTGTTCGTAATTGCCATCATATTCAGCAATGACGATTCCTTCATCCTCAGAACCAGTGTGTTTCGGCAAAGAGGAAGACACTGTCACAAGTATCACTGTTTGGGTGACAGTCTGGACTACTTGCATAGATCTGCTTAGACCCAATGTGTTACTTTTTCATTCAATCCTTGTTCTGAGGCTAGACATCCACAGGCAACTATTTTGGGGGGCTTTCAGGAGTTCCGATGAAGACCAAAGCCCGCAGGTTGAAGCTTTCATAACCAAGCCTATTTGCAGACACCCCCAGGTCTATTGTATGTAACAAAGTTATAGACAATAATAATAGAAATTTGTCCAAATTTCCTTTCACTGATTGTCAAAGCACTAATTTTAAATTTTCAATCCATGGTATTTGGAGGACTCCTCATACCTCAATTGCTAAAGCATAGCTAATAAGTAATATGATTATGTCGACAGGATTTCCAACTGAAGAAAGAGAATAGTTTCTTTGTCTCAACATTCCAAATTCTTAATATTTTAATTACTGTTACTACTATTGGCACTAACACTGTGACGCTGTAAATGCCAAACGGCCCTCTTATTATCTTCATCTCCAAAACTGTTCCATAAAGCACATATTGTTAGGTAATTTATTTGGGTACAAACTGAAGCTCATAAAGGAAGGAAGACTTACCTAAAGTGACAGGACTGGCAAGTGGCACTTAAACCTATGCCTGTTTTGGTTCCAAAGTTTACATCTTCTGATTATTTTACAATACCCTGAGAGAAATATAAGTGTTTTAAAGGTTTGGCTTGAAGGAACTGAGAACAAGAGGAAATGACAAAGTGGATGTTAGAATCAATTTGGCCTGAATTTAAAACCTGAAAATAATAGTGTAAATAACACTAGCCATATAAAGCGTGTATATTTTACAAAGTATCACAAATCCTTTTATTGCAGTTTGAGATACTGTGATCCTTCTGACCTAGACACTTCTAAGACCCATACTTGGAAAACATGTTCAGCCACACAGGCTCATGTTGCTAAAATCTAAAAATGAAGAAGATATAAAATTCATCAGAGAAGAACAAAACAATGTGTCCCTGCTGGGCTTTCGGCATGCATAAACTGAGGTCGTTCAATCTGGACTCAGCTTTTTCCTTGGGGCCGCAGGACACGCCCTTACCATCAGAGCAGGTAACACCCATGGCAGTGTGGTAGATGCGAGTCGATGTGAGTAATTAATCTTCACTGCTTGCAGAAATAGGCCTAATTATAATTCTTTTCATGATTAAGGGCAGTAATTGATTTCCACGTAGTTACACTGAGTCTATATTAGACATATGGCCAACATTTTCAAAGTAATAATTACTAAGCAAACATATCTTTTTTTTTTCCTAAGTACATTGTGCTTGCTCTAAAAAGGTTCTAGTAAATTGAGTTTTAATACCAGTGGCTCCGCTACTGATGCATCACTTCCAGGAACATTATGAATATTTCATGTGGAATTAGAGTGTGTGCTGTGTTCGCCACCATATCTAGAGTGTTGTGTTCCCTCCTCCACTCGCTGCCTCTCCCACTCTTCCCCAAGCAGTGCTCTGCTTTATGAGGAAAACCTTCAGGATCTGCACCCTTAACCTAGTTTTTTCTTATCATCACCTTCCCGCTCTCCATCCAATAAATTATCAAGTCCACTAATGCTCCCTGTCTGCAGCCTTGCTCTATCCATTCCTTATCTGCTGCCTGAGGGACATTTTTAGCATGAAATCTGAGCATGTGTACCCTCTTACTTAATGCTCTTTTGTGGTTCCTAATTTTCCTTAAAAATGTTTACAATGCCCTCCAGCGTGGCACCGAGAGAACCACAGCCTCTGCATGATGACCCACGGGCTCCCTCAGGTGAGCCCTTTTCCTCCCTTCCTTGAACCTGTAATCCTCTCCAGCTCCCAGGCTACTGCCCCTCCTTTGTCTTTGTCTGCAAGAGTCCTCCCCCTCTTTCAGGTCTCAGCACACATTTTTCTCCAATGGAGTCACCACTCCCTGGGTTCACTGTGTGCTCTCACAGGAGATCCCGCCACAACTGATGGTAAATCCTTGCACTGAGCACACTACCTGGCTCGAAGTAGATGCTTAATTACCATCTGGTGAGTGCAAAACAGTGGGAGTGTCTCTCAGTAACACAACGGTGAGGTAGCTGAACACATATAATTGAAAAGTTTGTGTAACTAAAAATTAGAGGTAAGAGAGAGCTGAGAGCGAGGAGCCATTGGTTCCTGAAGGTGAGAAAGATTGTCAGCTGGGACATGTAATACTGGGAGGAAAGCTCTCTTACCCAGAAATGCGATCTATTTTTCTAAGAACTAGAACCACCCAGTCATAATCACCATGCTTCAAGAGTGAGAATCCTCATGACTGAAATAGGCAAATGGAATCTGGTGAGTCATGAGTGGAAATTCCTAGAGAAAGTAATCCTGCATAGAATTTAGATAAAGAGAGAATGACGGCTATGACTTATACCAGTTCTACTGTGTGCTTCCACTGTTTGTAAAATAATAATAACTCTTTTTAACCAAAATCAATGAAAACACTGGTTTTTGTGGAAGCTAGGGTGACTTGCATTTTTTTTAAAAGGTTAATTTGTACAATGTCCAAATGGTACATTTTAGTTTCTCTCAGTTTTTCCCTCTACCTGTTCCCAACACACACACACATGCACACACACACACACACACACACACACACATCAGTTATAATTTACCAAAACTCATAGATGCTGACTATTAAGTTTCAACAGGTTAGAAAGGCCACAAAATGGTTTATGTCCATTTGCCTATGGTATAGTGTTAAAACTTTGAGGACTGGCTCATCACAAAACTATACTGTGTTACAGTCCAGCACTGTTGGAAAACATTTCTGAGTAAGTCCATGTGCAAAACTACGCAAAATAAGATGTACCTAACTATCTAAAATTGCAAAAATTATAGTAAAATAAGACAGTGGTTTCTAACCAGGCAAAAGCCAATTCTAGTCAAATATTTAAGATAGAAATGGTTGGTATACAAAAACCTGGCTGACCAGAGATGTGGGTCCAAGGCTCACAAGAGATGGATAACTTGACTTTACCCATAATTCCTTCAGACTAGGAAATTAAGCATGACTGGGGCAAAGAGGGAGCAGAGCCAATGAGATACAGGAGTAGGGCTTAGAAAAGATGATGGAAGTATATTTAGAGCAGATATTAAATTGTTGATCCCATTTTACAGTGTTCAAAATATTGACAAATCATGAGGCTTCTTTCTAAGTCAGTGAGTCCCTTTTCCACAATATGCTGAGACTTTCCTAGGAAGCTGTCAACCACCCTCCATCCCCTAACCCCATTAGAGGTTATTCCTTGTTGTTTGCTTAACAATGGGAGAGAATACAGATTGGTTCTATCTCAACATGATAGTTGATGGCAGACTTGGAGGGGGAGAGGTTTGTTATTTGCTTTTAAGCTCTAGTCTTTGTCTATTTTATTTTATTTTATTTGGTCATCACTCTTGGTGGTGTGGTTTAATAAGTTATAGAAGAAGTATAATGCACACTTCTCATAAAAAGTTTTAAATATATGTTTTCTTTGATCAAATGTTTGATGGCTTTTAATGAAGGTGTTGTAATATTTGTCATTTTGATTTGGAGGTTTTTAAGCATATAAATTAGCCTATGTCGTGAAGTATATTCATAAAGAACATCTTGAAAGGTCAATAATAGGAGCACTTCTGGGAAGATGGTGGAACCATAAGCATCAGCAAATCAACCTGTCCAAGATCCAGGATCCAGACGCTGGAAAATAACAACTTGGAAAAGAAAAGAAGAAGGGGGGTGCATCCCTGCTACCCAGAAAAGATCTGAAAGGAAAGTTGGAGCCTGCAGAGAAATTGAAGAGACAGACCACAGCACAGCAGAGAGAAAAGGCAGTCTGCATTTCCTCCCCAGCTGCTGGCTCATGGCATGAGAAGAGACTGAAAAAGTCAACAATATTTTCAGTCCTTTGAGATGGTATTTTGGGGAGTTCTGTTGGGCATACCTTTCCTTTATTGAATATTTAACCAAGATTTTACAAACATCTCATTTTCCTACATTGAGCAAAGAGAATTTCACTAGTTAATCCATAACAAATGTTAATAAAAATATAAATTTCATAATTTAATTAGAAATATTTTAATTTGTTTCATTTGTGCTGTTTTGTTTTGTCTCAGTTTGTATATAGTTCTTAAAGAATAAGACTTGGCAGAGAAAATCAGACTGTACTTCTCAAGTTACTTTATGTCAGTGGTTCAAATTTATTTCATATCTAAGGGAATTATTTTTCTCGTAAAGAATTTGATACTAGCGCCGTTCATATTTTTCACTGAAGTGAATTGCAGACCATTGGCTCTAATGACAAAGCAATTCTGAACTCTAGCTTCTACCCAGAAAAATATTAAAAGGAAGATATTCTCTTGACAAAAGTAAGTTACAGTATGTCTGGAAAAACTGCTAAGAAGAATGTCAAATTCAGTTAGGAGTGAGGAGAGGGAGCTGGTGCCTGCAATGAAGTCACTGGTGTGCAGCAGGAGAGGAGCGTGCCCACAAGGATAGGCAGGTTAATGATTACCCAGCAATAGGGAAGGCATGCGCACAATCTTATCTGGCTCAGTCAGAAAAGAATACAGCAGCTGCAATGCTGTTAAATGACGCTAGAGATATGTACAGTACATACACAGAACACACACACACACACACACACACACACACACATAAACATGCTTTGACTTGCAAAAAATTCACGGGGGTCACAGTAAGCTATTTCTATGGTTTCCTTGTATGCAAAAACAAGGAGAAGAATCCAAGCGAGATACAAGATCTACCTAAAATGATTTTGCTCATAATCATTAAGTTCTGCTTACATAAAAATCTTATGGATTTTCATGTAAAGCTAATCAAATGGATTTTTAAGTAAAACTGTATAATTTTAGATGTTTGGATATGTAGTGCAGTGTTTCACTTTCAGTAGTGACTGCAAGGTTACTAATTATTTCTTGATAGATTTTTTTCCAACAAATAAAAGATTTAAGGAAAATTTCTGCATAAAATATAATAGATACAATAAAAAAAGAAAATCTAGTTGTATTCTTCTGGCCATATACCTTGCTAAGATAGGAGAGCAGGCGATCGTTTAGCAGGATGGAAACTGCTACTGCCTAATTATACTGAACTCTTGAACTCCTCTATTAGCTTCTTTCTTAAGCTTTACAAGAAAGCATCAAAATGAACACATATTCTGTTTTCTAATGTCTCCACTTTGTTGACATTTTAGATTCTGATGGAAATAATTTAAAGACAGTAAAAGAATAAACTTGGTCATTATCAAGCAATAAAAATTGCTAGCAAGGATGTAGGAAAAAAGAAAGCCTTCTCCATTAGGAGAAGGTGGGTGGGTGTACAGACTGGTACAACCACTATGGAATTCAGTGTGGAGATTCCCAGAAAAGTAAGATTAGAGGTCCCATTTGACCCATTTATTCTCCTTCTGGATATTTTCCCAGAAGAACTGAAAACATCATACCACAGCAATATATGCACACCTATGTTTATAGCAGCACAATTTATCATAGCTAAGTCTTAGAAACAACCAAAATGCTCATCAACTGAGGAACGGATAAAAAAGATGTGGTATTGTTATACAATGGAGTATTACTAAGCTATAAAAAGGATAAACATGAGGTTTTTATAGATAACTAGATGTAACTAGAGACCATAATCATAAGTGAAATAAGTAAGACCAACATGTATAAATATTGTATCATCTCCCTAGTATAAGAAACTGAACAAGTACATAAGATACAAAAGGTACAATAGATATAGTAAAAGGGTAAGAAACTACTCAAAAGGAAAGAACAACTGAGATGGGGGAAAGGAGAAAAGAAGGAAGGGAAAATAAAATAAAATAATACACACAAGATATTGAACATAACTGTACTATTAATTTCTATTGGTTCATTGAAAGGAATAGTTAGTACTTATATTGCTTAATCAGCTTTGCATGCTGTTATGGTTTGCATCTAGTTGTCCCCCCAAAGTATCATGCAGTCATTGGGGAAGGCTTCTAAAGTTTGTGATTAATTCATGATCCAATGCTGGGATTATGGGTGTGAGTGCTACAACCACCCTCAGGCAGATAGCCTGCATATAATGGAAGGAAGGGAGAGAGGCTTGCTAGCAGCCACAGTTACTGCACCTCCACTTGCTTTTTGCTGGTTTCTACCACTGTGAACTGCAACCCTCTGCCATGTGCCAATCTGCCTTAAATCCAGCTCAGTATGGACTGAAACCTCCACTAATTGTGAGCTAAATAAACCTTTCCTTCCTTACTTTTGGATGTTGAGTATTTTGTCCCAGAAATAAAAGAAAAGTAACTAAGACACATGCCTATATATGTAATCTGAGCCACTACTTTGAAGATTAACAATATGTTATCTAACAACATAACTAACCATTTTAATTTCCTATCATCTTGGCTTGAAGTTCTGTATCATTTTTATTGTTTTGTTCCTGTTTTAAAAAAGTATTCAAGCTTCAAGTTGTCTTATAAAGTTCAAGAAGTCCTAAAGTCATCATAATGCAAACTTGGCTATGCATTTGCAGTTGTAACTACCTGTGTTCTTAACCCCAGGCATCACTGTACTAAAACAATGAAACAACCCATTCAAGTCCTCTACCAATAAGACTCTTTCTTGCTAAGATGACCCCAAGGACTTTCTTTATCCAGGGTGTTATATTTCAAAGACCACTTTGAATTATGCATATAAATACTTAGGTAGGATCTCATGATGATCCAAGTTATACATCTGCTGTAGGCACTTGTAGAAATTAAGGGCAAGATTTGGGATGAGTTGCATAGATGCATCAGGCTAATTTTAATGGTGCGTTGCAGTCATTTGCCCACCCCAGATCCTTCAGGTCATATCCTGCAGCTCTGTTATCCAGAGCAGACCTAACAAATATCTAAAATACAATGAAGGCCTTCATGACAATATCTTTCTTCTCCCCATCTGCATTGAATTTGTTAACTCTACAATTCATTTCTTCAGGACATTGCTAGATGGCAGAAAAGCCTGGGACCATCCACTGGCGAAAATGTGCTAATGAATGTAGTCACTTGTTCCTTCTGCTGGTCTAAATCCTTCTAGCCAGAGTGATCCATTCAGTTTTAATGGAAGGAAGGGGATTTGATCTGAGGCTAGGAGTGTAAGACAAATGATAGCAGACGGAAAGGGAAGATGACCCTTCAGTACATGCACAGATCAACCCTACCCTGGGTCATCTAGAAGCCAAAGGTAAAGTCTTACCTTTCTAATATTTAAGCAAAAATAATTAATGTAAAAGAAAATGTATGGGTGCCAAATGAATAAATAAGTAGGGTCCTATTCTAAGAAAGGCATGAGGGATAAGAATATTTTCTAATTTTTATTTGTCTTATTTGTTTTGTTTAGCTTGTTGCTTATATAGTAAAATATCTAGTTCAACTTCAAAAGAAATTCTCCAAGGAAGTAAACATCAAGGAAAAGAAAAATAAAAACATACTGAGTTACCACCTCAAAAGAGATTTCTGTTAGAATAAAGACAGACGCACACCCTGGGCTATTGCACTCAACAGAATGCCACATGACATGGCTACAGCGAAGAACTTGCTTATATTTATTCTCAGGAGGATGACAGTAATAAAATGGCAAGAGTAAATATGATGTCATATATTTCTAGAAAGAGAAACAGTATCAATGCAATGGAAACATGTTGATCTTGACTGTATAGGCTACATCTAAATTTTAGGTATACTGAGTTCTGGCTTCATTGACTTTGGTCAGCTTTCTTTTAATCCTCCCTCTACAAAACGGAAGCTAACTTATTTGACAGTTAATGGAAAATTATTAGACGAATAGGATGGCACACTAAAACTATTGAAAATAAACTATATTACTGAGAACTACTTTAAACATACATCTTTTTCTTTTTAAAATTGTTTTATTTCTTCTCTTAGAAGGTATTTTCTGTCTTTTATATCCTAAATACACTTCAAAATATATTGTGAGTAGGTTTCTTCGTCTGAAATTGTCTACATAAATAAAAGAGCTGATATTTTCCTTGACTCCAATAACAAGTGTGACCATAAATCCAGGCTGCAAATATCTACAGCTATCTCCAGGCCCTGGCATATAAAAATGTCCTTTACTGGCCAACACAGGATCTCTGGGCTACCCACCAAGTGAAATTACCCATGGTAGAATTTGAGATGAGCCCTTTTAGTTCAATCACTCATGCAGTTTGAATTCACAGAAATGTGTTCTCTGGCCTCATTTCTTGAATACCTTTTAATCACCAGGGCAAGTGGGCAGAACTTAGGATCCCTGATGCTGAAAGAGAGGGTAATCATTGCAGCTCTTTGGGAAACAAATCTGCCTGGGTCTGTCACTAGTTGGTCTCTAAAGCTTCTTACATGTTCAACGAGTCTTTTCAACAGAAAGGCTCACGTGGCAAGTGAACACAGCAAAAGCACGCTGCTCTGCGAGCCCAAATTTGCAAACAAAAAGAGTGGCAATAATAAGCATAATTTAACACATTTTGTTTAATTCTCTGTTCATTGATTTTGCTTTATTCAAGGATCAGTGTTGGTCTAACTGTCAGCAATTTATGTAATAAAGACTCTATAGACTGCAGAGGAGCTTGCTGACTTACTTAAAAGAAGAAATAAGAACGATGTACAGGGCCTGCCAAGCAAGCACAAAGACCCAGGTTCAATTCCTAGTACCACATGTCGTGCTGGGCCCAGAACTTCAGGCACACCGAGCTGCCCACCAAAACCAGGCATAGTGTTGGAGAGGCCAAGCCAGGAGGATCACTACGAGTTGGAGCTGTGTAGCGAGATGCTGTACCAAATAAACAAATAATTTTTTAAAAGAAAATGATGTACAGATGATAAAATCATACAAGGCCTGATTGCAATATGTGGTGAATGTTTTTAAAATACTATGGCAGGGGCCACCCAGGTAGCTCAGTGGGCTAAAGCATCTGCTTAGACAGTGCTGCGGCTGAGGTTCAATCCCCAGGGTGCTGTGCCGGCCCCATCCCCGCGCCAAGCTGAGACGGCGATTGAGACTGGGCATGCTGGCGCATGCCTGTAATCCCAGCTCTTGGGAGGCTAAAAACAGGAGAATCACTACGAGTCTGATCTACATGGAGAGACCCTGTAGACCCTGTACTAAATACATTAAATAAATAAATAAATAAGGCAGTAAAAGACACATTGCCATGAATCCTCCTCACTTCCAACATGCTCATGCATTTTCTTGACGCTCTGTGAAGTGGTTCTGGAATAGTCTGTCATCTTTACAAGACATGATAAGAAAACGCAGCGCCTGCTCCTGCTGAGCGCCCTCCAGCGAAAGGCCGGCTCATGGAGCCACGATGCCACATCCTGGTCCTCACCATGCAGGTCAGCGCCTCTCTAAGGCCAGAAGGACCATGAAGGAGAACCATGTAAGTCAACTCAGGACACCAAGGCAGTCACGACAGCCCGACCTAAGACATCGCAGAGGAGGGCTTTCAGAACTGCCTCAGGAAGCAGCAACCACGGTGGGGTAAGTGTGCCCAACGCAAGGGCAAGTGCTCTGCAAGGGATGAATGGTGATGTGCCTTTTATTGCAAGCTTTTGTATTTCAACAGCAATATTTTCATCATATATATATATATATATGCTATTCATGAGAAGATCTCATGTGCATACATAGCTAATTGAAAGCTCTCTGAGGGGTAAATTACAAATTATAAAATGCCCATTCACAGAGTCGAAGATATGGCTCTTTAAACTGCACACACACACACACACACACACACACACACAAAAGCAACTGCACAAAACCACTCCCTACTGTCAAAGTTATGAGAGCAGGGTGCCAAAGGTACTGTGCAAGCTCAGGCTCGGGAAAAAGTAAGTGTTTCAGAATGAGCAGAAGCAAAGAAAGCGCAGAGGGACAGGTTCCTCCTGCAGACGAGAGTAGCGAGGAATCCAGCAGGGACCGAGGCAGCCAGGGAGAGGCCGAGAGCTCGGAACGCTTCCACACTTGCGTGGTTCTGGGATCAGAAGAATGCAGATACCGTTGACAGCAATACTGAGAAAAGGATGGAAACAGTGTTTCCAAAGATGGATGTTGCATTAAAAGCCAGACATTGACTTTCTGGTGGCAGCAAGAGGAGCAAAGCTCTGCCTTTCATTATAATACGTCTGACGTCAGTTAATCACAGAAACGGGCATTTGAAACCAGCTCACATTGAGATACATAATTTTGCTTTGGTACCAGGGATTGAACTCAGGACCTTACGCATACGCTGCTGAGCTATCTTCTGGGCCCTGAGAAACACAATCTTAAGGCAGTATGAATATACAGCAAAAGTATCTGTAAAAGCCCTAGCTTTCTCAAAAATAATAAGCCTTGCCATTTCAATCTGTGCGAGTAATTTATTTCAATGTTTTAGTCAAAATTTTTCAAAAATGTGATCAGCTTTTAATCTATTGGTTTTAAATTGAAAGAGTTAGAAATTAAGACTGTGATTGGCTTATTCCATTTGAAACATGAATGGAGAAAACTTTGCCACACAGTTTGGCTGGCCCTGGTCGTGGTCGCTTTGTACATCAGGTCACTTCACTGTGAATTTTATTACATGGATATATAATTACATAGTGTTTTTGTTTGCTTGCTTTTATTTTACTTTACCTAGAACGGGGTATCTGACTTTTAGATGCATGTACATGTGTATTTGTGCACATACAGATGTGCCTATGTTTTTCTGATGATCTGTTTTATCACCAAAACAGGTGGGAATGTATAAAATATTCTGTCATCGAGGAAGATTATTCTAAAATTGGATTTCAAAATATTATCCTCATTCTTCCATTTTGTGACTTTAGTTCCATTTTTTACAAACACATTAGGATATATTCATTTGTAGGGTGTGATTTTGAAAATTGCTTTGCACAATCATGGAAAATTGCTCCCAGAGAATGCAGGGGGAAAGAGGGAGAGGGAGAGGGAGGAAGATAAATTACACAAGTCTCCGTGTTATTTCACATAGTAATTTTCTCAAATATGCATGCCAAGGGGAAATAACACTTTTATCCTAAGCAGCCACTATAGTTCCCTTCAGTAATGCAGATCTTAGCAATTTATTTCACAAGAAAATTTGTTGAGCACTTGGGTTATTGCTATGCCTAAGAAAATGACACGAAGTCACTGGATGACACAGACAGCACATGGCAGGCGCACGGCTCCAGCTGGAAGACTTCCCAGCTTGTGCTGGGACCCCCTGAAATCCTAGGAAGGCTCGGCATGTGGACTGGAGGGGAAGTCTGTGGTTCTGCATCCTTGTGGCTGGGACGCAGGTAGAGGCTTCCCTTGCCCACCACCGAGGATTTCACAGGCAACTCCTGAGTCCCAGCAGACTACTTCTCTATGCGGTCAGGAACAACTGTGTTACACCCTGAGAGAATTTGTTTTAAAAGTATCGGCAATAAGTCCAAAAGGTAAGATTTCAAGACAGACTCCTTGGTGCACACCTGTGATCCCAGCTACTCAGGAAGCAGGTAGATCACACACACTGGAAACTTAACAGAACTCTGATTCAAAATTAAAAAAGAAAAGAAGCTGGGAATGTAGCTCCTTCTTAATATGCTGTCTAGCATGCAAAAGGTCCTGTGTTCAATCTCCAGCACTGTCAAAGGAAGGATTTTTTTTTTTTTAATGTTTTGTGGAAACAGATTTGAGAAGATATTTTGCAGTGAGATAGTTGGGACCACTCGGAGGACAGAAGCGCATATACTCCTGAGCCCTAACTCAGGACTGGTTCCCAATGCAAGTGTGGTTTATACACTCTGCCCACTCTATTCTCCCTCACAACCTTATCAATCTCAAAACTTTGCCTCTACTATAGCACTGCTAAGACTAAACCAGAGGAGAAAATCAAACAGTTGCAGATGGTCACTGAGGGACAGAGAACAGAGTGGTGTCCCTGGGCTCTTAACCTGCCACTCATCAAGAGCAGGATTTGTGGTTTTACTTCTGAGGCAGTCAGGGATTTACAAGCTGCTTCTGCTGAAATCTAGGGACTCTTTACTTGGCCTGTGGATGCCCGGTGCTAACGACAACTAGCAGCTTGGTTTCTCTTCCTTTAATTTCTGTCTCTCTTCTCACCTTAATACTTCAGACCCTATTGCTATCCAGCTCTGCATGTAGGCAGGTTGGACTTTAAAAAGTATCTGTTTAAAAACTGGTAATAAGTAGTATATTAGCCCTAAATTTATCCAATCTATCTTGTCTCCTTTCAAGACTGGAGACATCAGGGCCCAGGAGAGATAGCTCAGTAAAATAAGTGCCTGCCTGGCAAGTGCAGGGTCCTGAGTTCAATCCCCAGTACTGAAAAAAAAAAAAAAAAAAAAAAAAAAGTAATGACAGAAATTTTAGGTCCAGCCAAATACCTCAGTGGATTAGGGGCTGGAGGTTCAATCCCTGGACCTGTTGTGCCGGCCCTGTCCTGGAGCATGGTTAGAAAGCAATTGAGACTAGGCATGGTGGTGTGCACCTGTAATCCCAGCACTTTGGAGGCTGTAAACAGGTGAACCACTAACAGTCCAATCTAGTAGTGAGACCCTGAACACCCTGTAGAACCTTCCCTAAAATTAAAAAAAAAAAAAAAAAAGACTGGAGACACTGAGATAAGTGGCAAACAGCAATGTTCTATCAGCACCTTTTATTCCCTGTAATAGGTGCCTAGAAGTCTCTGGTCTTGGCATCAACCTGAGGTCCCCTTAGATTTCGCAACATTGAGGCTGCTCCCTAGGGATCTCATGGGATATGGCCAGGGACCTCTCCAGAGCTGCAAAATCAGAACCGAGAGCATGACCAAGCCACCTCACAAACCCCATAAAATCTGGTCTCTTTCCGTGGCTAAGGGACCAGCTTGGTGTTCTCCCCCAAACCTGTGCCCCTTCAGCTTTTCCTCTCTCAAGATGGAGGCCCTCCCCAGTGTTTTCTTACTTTCCAGTTAAAGCCTTTGCCTATAAATTCATACAACTGCCCCAGGTTTAATCTCCATAATTTTTGAGGCGAGGACCCACGCTGACCCACAACACTAGCATCTCTGGATTCTAAATACTCAGATATCCCCATTTCTATTATTATTATTATTATTATTATTATTTAAAGAATACAAAATAGTGATACAAAGAAACAGCATTAGGAATGATACAAAAGTTCACTACACAAACTAGTAGGAGTTCACACACAATGGTCACTGTATTACATGATGCTATTTTCAAATTTCAGTAGTCCCTTGCTATTTAGGGGTCTGACTTTCCCAGACTCACTGTTGTATGGGAAGATTTAATACAGGGTCTACACTACACAGCTCAGACTCATAATGATCCTCCTATTTTCAGCCTCCCCAGTGCTTGGGTAAGAGGCATTTGCCACCATGCCGGGTCCTGGCTGCTGGCTCAGTGTGCCCAGGGGTGGGCCCAGCATGGCAGGTGGTGCTAGAGACTGAACCCGGGTCCCTGAATTTGCCTAAGCAGGTGCCTATTCGCTGAGGGTTTTCAAAAAATATTAATGTAAATTATTTCTCACGGATTCTTCACTATTTCGTGGGATTTTGCAGTACCCTACAATATAAGTATACTGCTAAAATTATGTAGGTTTATGAGTTTAGAAAATGGTTAAGAACATTATGTGTGTTTTTAAAAGTGTGGGAAAGGTTTAAAAGGGTGTGGGAATGGTTTATAAA